>NC_048583.1:11007631-11170131 GCF_013265735.2 Oncorhynchus mykiss | reverse complement strand
AGTAGTAGCAGTAGTAGTAGTAGCAGCAGCAGTCATAGTAGTAGCAGTAGTAGTAGTAGCAGCAGCAGCAGTAGTAGTAGTAGCAGCAGCAGTAGTAGTAGTAGCAGCAGTAGTTGTAGTAGTAGCAGTAGTTGTAGTAGTAGCAGTAGTTGTAGTAGTAGCAGCAGCAGTAGTTGTAGTAGTAGTAGCAGCAGCAGCAGTTGTAGTAGCAGCAGTAGTTGTAGTAGTAGCAGCAGCAGTAGTTGTAGTAGTAGCAGCAGTAGTTGTAGTAGTAGTAGCAGCAGCAGTTGTAGTAGTAGTAGCAGCAGTAGTTGTAGTAGTAGTAGCAGCAGCAGTTGTAGTAATAGTTGTAGTAGTAGTTGCAGTAGTTGTTGTAGTAGTTGCAGCAGTTGTAATAGTTGTAGCAGTTGTAGTAGTAGTTGCAGCAGTTGTAGTAGTAGTTGCAGCAGTTGTAGTAGTAGTTGCAGCAGTAGTAGCAGCCGTAGTAGCAGCAGTAGTAGCAGTCGTAGTAGCAGCAGTAGTAGCAGTCGTAGTAGCAGCAGCAGCAGTCGTAGTAGCAGCAGCAGCAGTCGTAGTAGTAGTAGTAGTAGCAGCAGCCGTAGCAGTAGTCATAGTAACAGTAGTAATAGCAGCAGTCATAGTAATAATAGTAGTAGTAGTAGTAGTAGTAGTAGCAGTAGTAGTAGTAGCAGTAGTAGCAGTAGTAGTAGTAGTAGTAGTAGTAGTAGTAGTAGTAGTAGTAGTAGTAGCAGTAGTAATAGCAGCAGTCGTAGCAGTAGTAATAGTAGCAGTAGTAATAGCAGCAGTAGTAGTAGCAGCAGCAGTCGTAGTAGTAGTAGTAGTAGCAGCAGTCACAGTAGTAATAGTAGTAGCAGTAGTAATAGCAGCAGTCGTAGTAGCAGTAGTAGTAGTAGTAGCAGCAGCAGTCATAGTAGTAGCAGTAGTAGTAGTAGCAGCAGCAGTCATAGTAGTAGCAGTAGTAGTAGTAGCAGCAGCAGCAGTAGTAGTAGTAGCAGCAGCAGTAGTAGTAGTAGCAGCAGTAGTTGTAGTAGTAGCAGTAGTTGTAGTAGTAGCAGCAGCAGTAGTTGTAGTAGTAGTAGTAGCAGCAGCAGCAGTTGTAGTAGTAGTAGCAGCAGTAGTTGTAGTAGTAGCAGCAGCAGTAGTAGTAGCAGCAGTAGTTGTAGTAGTAGTAGCAGCAGCAGTTGTAGTAGTAGTAGTAGCAGCAGTAGTTGTAGTAGTAGTAGCAGCAGCAGTTGTAGTAATAGTTGTAGTAGTAGTTGCAGTAGTTGTTGTAGTAGTTGCAGCAGTTGTAATAGTTGTAGCAGTTGTAGTAGTAGTTGCAGCAGTTGTAGTAGTAGTTGCAGCAGTTGTAGTAGTAGTTGCAGCAGTTGTAGTAGTTGTTGCAGCAGTTGTAGTAGTAGTTGCAGCAGTTGTAGTAGTAGTTGCAGCAGTTGTAGTAGTAGTTGCAGCAGTTGTAGTAGTTGTTGCAGCAGTTGTAGTAGTAGTTGCAGCAGTTGTAGTAGTTGTTGCAGCAGTTGTAGTAGTAGTTGCAGCAGTTGTAGTAATAGTTGTAGTAGTAGTTGCAGTAGTTGTTGTAGTAGTTGCAGCTGTTGTAGTAGTAGTAATAGTTGTAGTAGTAGCAGTTGTAGTAGTAGTTGCAGCAGTTGTAGTAGTAGTTGCAGCAGTTGTAGTAGTTGCAGCAGTTGTAGTAGTTGCAGCAGTTGTAGTAGTAGTAGTAGCAGCAGCAGTTGTAGTAGTTGTTGCAGCAGTTGTAGTAGTAGTAGTAGTAGCAGTTGTAGTAGTTGTTGTAGTAGTTGCAGCAGTTGTAGTAGTTGCAGCAGTTGTAGTAGTTGTAGTAGTAGTAGCAGTTGTAGTAGTAGTAGTAGTAGTAGTAGCAGTTGTAGTAGTAGTAATAGTTGTAGTAGTAGTTGCAGCAGTTGTAGTAGTAGCAGTTGTAGTAGTAGTTGTAGCAGTTGTTGTAGTAGTTGCAGCAGTTGTAGTAGTAGTAGTAGCAGTTGTAGTAGTAGTAATAGTTGTAGTAGTAGTAGTTGCAGCAGTTGTAGTAGTAGTAGTAGTAGTAGTAGCAGTTGTAGTAGTAGTTGTAGCAGTTGTTGTAGTAGTTGCAGCAGTTGTAGTAGTAGTAGTAGTAGCAGCAGTAGTTGTAGTAGTAGTAGTAGTAGTTGTAGTAGTAGTAGTTGCAGCAGTTGTTGTAGTAGTAGTAGTAGTAGTAGTTGTAGTAGTAGTAGTAGTTGTAGTAGCAGCAGCAGTTGTAGTAGTAGTTGCAGCAGTTGTAGTAGTCGTAGTAGTTGTAGTAGCAGCAGCAGTTGTAGTAGCAGCAGTAGTAGTAGTAGTAGCAGTAGTAGTAGTAGTAGCAGTTGTAGTAGTAGCAGCTGCAGTAGTTGTAGTAGCAGCAGCAGTTGTAGTAGCAGCAGCAGTAGCAGTAGTAGTAGTAGTAGTAGCAGTAGTAGTAGTAGTAGCAGCAGTAGTAGTAGTAGTAGTAGTAGCAGTAGTTGTAGTAGCAGTAGCAGTAGTTGTAGTAGCAGCAGCAGTTGTAGTTGTAGTAGCAGCAGTTGTAGTAGCAGCAGCAGTAGTAGCAGCAGTAGTAGCAGCAGTAGTAGTAGTAGTAGTAGTAGTTGTAGTAGTAGTAGCAGCAGCAGTTGTAGTAGTAGTTGCAGCAGTTGTAGTAGTAGTAGTAGTAGTAATAGTTGCAGCAGTTGTTGTAGTAGTTGCAGTAGTAGTAGTTGCAGCCGTTGTAGTAGTAGTAGTAGTAGTAGTAGTAGTAGTAGTAATAGTTGCAGCAGTTGTTGTAGTAGCAGCAGCAGTAGTCGTAGTAGCAGCAGCAGTAGTAGCAGCAGTAGTCATAGTCGTAGCAGCAGTTGTAGTAGTACTAGTAGTTGCAGTTGTTATAGTCGTAGCAGCAGTAGTCATAGTCGTAGCAGCAGTAGTCATAGTCGTAGCAGCAGTAGTCATAGTCGTAGCAGCAGTAGTCATAGTCGTAGCAGCAGTAGTCATAGTCGTAGCAGCAGTAGTCATAGTCGTAGCAGCAGTAGTCATAGTCGTAGCAGCAGTAGACATAGTCGTAGCAGCAGTAGTCATAGTCGTAGCAGCAGTAGACATAGTCGTAGCAGCAGTAGTCATAGTGGCAGCAGTAGTCGTAGTGGCAGTAGTAGTAGCAGCAGTTGTAGTAGTAGCAGCAGTTGTAGTAGTAGCAGCAGTCGTCGTAGTAGCAGCAGTCGTAGTAGCGGCAGCAGTTGTTGTAGTGGCAGCAGTTGTCGTAGTCATTGTGGCAGCAGTAGTAGTCATTGTAGTAGCAGCAGTTGTCGTAGCGGCACCAGTAGTCGTAGCGGCACCAGTAGTCGTAGCGGCAGCAGTAGTCGTATTAGCAGCAGCAGTAGTCGTAGCGGCAGCAGCAGTAGTCGTAGCGGCAGTAGTCGTAGCGGCAGCAGCAGTAGTAGTAGTAGCAGCAGTAGTCGTATTAGCAGCAGCAGCAGTAGTAGTAGCAGCAGTAGTCGTAGCGGCACCAGTAGTCGTAGCGGCAGCAGTAGTCGTATTAGCAGCAGCAGTAGTCGTATTAGCAGCAGTAGTCGTATTAGCAGCAGTAGTCGTATTAGCAGCAGCAGTAGTCGTAGCAGCGGCAGCAGCTGTAGTCGTAGCGGCAGCTGTAGTCGTAGCGGCAGCAGTAGTAGTCGTAGCGGCAGCAGTAGTCGTAGCAGCGGCAGCAGTAGTCGTAGCGGCAGCAGCAGTAGTCGTAGTAGCAGCAGTAGTCGTAGCGGCAGCAGTAGTCGTAGCGGCAGCAGCAGTAGTCGTAGTAGCAGCAGTAGTCGTATTAGCAGCAGCAGTAGTCGTAGCGGCAGCAGCTGTAGTCGTAGCGGCAGCAGTAGTCGTATTAGCAGCAGCAGTAGTCGTAGTAGCAGCAGTAGTCGTAGCAGCAGCAGTAGTCGTAGCGGCAGCAGTAGTCGTAGCGGCAGCAGCAGTAGTCGTAGTAGCAGCAGTAGTCGTATTAGCAGCAGCAGTAGTCGTAGCGGCAGCAGCTGTAGTCGTAGCGGCAGCTGTAGTCGTAGCGGCAGCAGTAGTCGTATTAGCAGCAGCAGTAGTCGTAGCGGCAGCAGCAGTAGTCGTATTAGCAGCAGCAGTAGTCGTATTAGCAGCAGCAGTAGTCGTAGCGGCAGCAGCAGTAGTCGTATTAGCAGCAGCAGTAGTCGTAGCGGCAGCAGCAGTAGTCGTATTAGCAGCAGCAGTAGTCGTAGCGGCAGCAGCAGTAGTCGTAGCGGCAGCAGCAGTAGTCGTAGCGGCAGCAGCAGTAGTCGTATTAGCAGCAGCAGTAGGCGTAGCGGCAGCAGCAGTAGTCGTATTAGCAGCAGCAGTAGTCGTAGCGGCAGCAGCAGTAGTCGTATTAGCAGCAGCAGTAGTCGTAGCGGCAGCAGCAGTAGTTGCAGCAGCAGTAGTCGTAGCGGCAGCAGCAGTAGTCGTAGCGGCAGCAGCAGTAGTCGTAGCGGCAGCAGCAGTCGTATTAGCAGCAGCAGTAGTCGTAGCGGCAGCAGTAGTCGTAGCGGCAGCAGTAGTCGTAGCGGCAGCAGTAGTCGTAGCGGCAGCAGTAGTCGTAGCGGCAGCAGTAGTCGTAGCGGCAGCAGCAGTAGTCGTAGCGGCAGCAGCAGTAGTCGTAGCGGCAGCAGCAGTAGTCGTAGCGGCAGCAGTAGTCGTAGCGGCAGCAGCAGTAGTCGTAGCGGCAGCAGTAGTCGTAGCGGCAGCAGCAGTAGTCGTATTAGCAGCAGCAGTAGTCGTAGCAGCGGCAGCAGCTGTAGTCGTAGCGGCAGCAGTAGTCGTAGCGGCAGCAGTAGTCGTAGCGGCAGCAGTAGTCGTATTAGCAGCAGCAGTAGTAGTAGTAGTAGCAGCAGTAGTCGTATTAGCAGCAGCAGCAGTAGTAGTAGCAGCAGTAGTCGTAGCGGCACCAGTAGTCGTAGCGGCAGCAGTAGTCGTAGCGGCAGCAGCAGTAGTAGTAGTAGCAGCAGTAGTCGTATTAGCAGCAGCAGCAGTAGTAGTAGCAGCAGTAGTCGTAGCGGCACCAGTAGTCGTAGCGGCAGCAGTAGTCGTATTAGCAGCAGCAGTAGTCGTATTAGCAGCAGTAGTCGTATTAGCAGCAGTAGTCGTATTAGCAGCAGCAGTAGTCGTAGCAGCGGCAGCAGCTGTAGTCGTAGCGGCAGCTGTAGTCGTAGCGGCAGCAGTAGTAGTCGTAGCGGCAGCAGTAGTCGTAGCGGCAGCAGCAGTAGTCGTAGTAGCAGCAGTAGTCGTAGCGGCAGCAGTAGTCGTAGCGGCAGCAGCAGTAGTCGTAGTAGCAGCAGTAGTCGTATTAGCAGCAGCAGTAGTCGTAGCGGCAGCAGCTGTAGTCGTAGCGGCAGCAGTAGTCGTATTAGCAGCAGCAGTAGTCATAGCGGCAGCAGCAGTAGTCGTAGTAGCAGCAGTAGTCGTAGCAGCAGCAGTAGTCGTAGCGGCAGCAGTAGTCGTAGCGGCAGCAGCAGTAGTCGTAGTAGCAGCAGTAGTCGTATTAGCAGCAGCAGTAGTCGTAGCGGCAGCAGCTGTAGTCGTAGCGGCAGCTGTAGTCGTAGCGGCAGCAGTAGTCGTATTAGCAGCAGCAGTAGTCGTAGCGGCAGCAGCAGTAGTCGTATTAGCAGCAGCAGTAGTCGTATTAGCAGCAGCAGTAGTCGTAGCGGCAGCAGCAGTAGTCGTATTAGCAGCAGCAGTAGTCGTAGCGGCAGCAGCAGTAGTCGTATTAGCAGCAGCAGTAGTCGTAGCGGCAGCAGCAGTAGTCGTAGCGGCAGCAGCAGTAGTCGTAGCGGCAGCAGCAGTAGTCGTATTAGCAGCAGCAGTAGGCGTAGCGGCAGCAGCAGTAGTCGTATTAGCAGCAGCAGTAGTCGTAGCGGCAGCAGCAGTAGTCGTATTAGCAGCAGCAGTAGTCGTAGCGGCAGCAGCAGTAGTTGCAGCAGCAGTAGTTGTAGCGGCAGCAGCAGTAGTCGTAGCGGCAGCAGCAGTAGTCGTAGCGGCAGCAGCAGTCGTATTAGCAGCAGCAGTAGTCGTAGCGGCAGCAGTAGTCGTAGCGGCAGCAGTAGTCGTAGCGGCAGCAGTAGTCGTAGCGGCAGCAGTAGTCGTAGCGGCAGCAGCAGTAGTCGTAGCGGCAGCAGCAGTAGTCGTAGCGGCAGCAGCAGTCGTAGCGGCAGCAGTAGTCGTAGCGGCAGCAGCAGTAGTCGTAGCGGCAGCAGTAGTCGTAGCGGCAGCAGCAGTAGTCGTATTAGCAGCAGCAGTAGTCGTAGCAGCGGCAGCAGCTGTAGTCGTAGCGGCAGCAGTAGTCGTAGCGGCAGCAGTAGTCGTAGCGGCAGCAGTAGTCGTATTAGCAGCAGCAGTAGTCGTAGCAGCGGCAGCAGCTGTAGTCGTAGCGGCAGCAGTAGTCGTAGCGGCAGCAGTAGTCGTAGCGGCAGCAGCAGTAGTCGTAGCGGCAGCAGCAGTAGTCGTAGCGGCAGCAGCAGTAGTCGTAGCGGCAGCAGTAGTCGTAGCGGCAGCAGTAGTCGTAGCGGCAGCAGCAGTAGTCGTAGCGGCAGCAGTAGTCGTAGCGGCAGCAGTAGTCGTAGCGGCAGCAGCAGCAGCAGTAGTCGTAGCGGCAGCAGCAGTAGTCGTAGCGGCAGCAGCAGTAGTCGTAGCGGCAGCAGTAGTTGTATTAGCGGCAGCAGTAGTCGTAGCGGCAGCAGCAGTAGTCGTATTAGCAGCAGCAGTAGTCGTAGCGGCAGCAGCAGTAGTCGTATTAGCAGCAGCAGTAGTCGTAGCGGCAGCAGTAGTCGTATTAGCAGCAGCAGTAGTCGTAGCGGCAGCAGTAGTCGTATTAGCAGCAGCAGTAGTCGTAGCGGCAGCAGCAGCAGCAGTAGTCGTAGCGGCAGCAGCAGTAGTCGTATTAGCAGCAGCAGTAGTCGTAGCGGCAGCAGTAGTCGTATTAGCAGTAGTAGTAGCAGCAGTAGTAGCAGCAGCAGTAGTAGTAGTAGTAGCAGCAGTTGTAGTAGTAGTAGTAGTAGTAGTAGTAGTAGTAGTAGTAGTAGCAGTAGTTGTAGTAGCAGTAGCAGTAGTTGTAGTAGCAGCAGCAGTTGTAGTTGTAGTAGCAGCAGTTGTAGTAGCAGCAGCAGTAGTAGCAGCAGCAGTAGTAGTAGTAGTAGTAGTAGTTGTAGTAGTAGTAGCAGCAGCAGTTGTAGTAGTAGTTGCAGCAGTTGTAGTAGTAGTAGTAGTAGTAGTAATAATAGTTGCAGCAGTTGTTGTAGTAGTTGCAGTAGTAGTAGTTGCAGCAGTTGTAGTAGTAGTAGTAGTAGTAGTAGTAGTAGTAATAGTTGCAGCAGTTGTTGTAGTAGCAGCAGCAGTAGTCGTAGTAGCAGCAGCAGTAGTAGCAGCAGTAGTCATAGTCGTAGCAGCAGTTGTAGTAGTACTAGTAGTTGCAGTTGTTATAGTCGTAGCAGCAGTAGTCATAGTCGTAGCAGCAGTAGTCATAGTCGTAGCAGCAGTAGTCATAGTCGTAGCAGCAGTAGTCATAGTCGTAGCAGCAGTAGTCATAGTCGTAGCAGCAGTAGTCATAGTCGTAGCAGCAGTAGTCATAGTCGTAGCAGCAGTAGTCATAGTCGTAGCAGCAGTAGACATAGTCGTAGCAGCAGTAGTCATAGTCGTAGCAGCAGTAGTCATAGTCGTAGCAGCAGTAGACATAGTCGTAGCAGCAGTAGTCATAGTGGCAGCAGTAGTCGTAGTGGCAGTAGTAGTAGCAGCAGTTGTAGTAGTAGCAGCAGTTGTAGTAGTAGCAGCAGTCGTCGTAGTAGCAGCAGTCGTAGTAGCGGCAGCAGTTGTTGTAGTGGCAGCAGTTGTCGTAGTCATTGTGGCAGCAGTAGTAGTCATTGTAGTAGCAGCAGTTGTCGTAGCGGCACCAGTAGTCGTAGCGGCACCAGTAGTCGTAGCGGCAGCAGTAGTCGTATTAGCAGCAGCAGTAGTCGTAGCGGCAGCAGCAGTAGTCGTAGCGGCAGTAGTCGTAGCGGCAGCAGCAGTAGTAGTAGTAGCAGCAGTAGTCGTATTAGCAGCAGCAGCAGTAGTAGTAGCAGCAGTAGTCGTAGCGGCACCAGTAGTCGTAGCGGCAGCAGTAGTCGTATTAGCAGCAGCAGTAGTCGTATTAGCAGCAGTAGTCGTATTAGCAGCAGTAGTCGTATTAGCAGCAGTAGTCGTATTAGCAGCAGCAGTAGTCGTAGCAGCGGCAGCAGCTGTAGTCGTAGCGGCAGCAGTAGTCGTAGCGGCAGCAGCAGTAGTCGTAGCGGCAGCAGTAGTCGTAGCGGCAGCAGTAGTCGTAGCGGCAGCAGCAGCAGCAGTAGTCGTAGCGGCAGCAGCAGTAGTCGTAGCGGCAGCAGCAGTAGTCGTAGCGGCAGCAGTAGTTGTATTAGCGGCAGCAGTAGTCGTAGCGGCAGCAGCAGTAGTCGTATTAGCAGCAGCAGTAGTCGTAGCGGCAGCAGCAGTAGTCGTATTAGCAGCAGCAGTAGTCGTAGCGGCAGCAGTAGTCGTATTAGCAGCAGCAGTAGTCGTAGCGGCAGCAGTAGTCGTATTAGCAGCAGCAGTAGTCGTAGCGGCAGCAGCAGCAGCAGTAGTCGTAGCGGCAGCAGCAGTAGTCGTATTAGCAGCAGCAGTAGTCGTAGCGGCAGCAGTAGTCGTATTAGCAGTAGTAGTAGCAGCAGTAGTAGCAGCAGCAGTAGTAGTAGTAGTAGCAGCAGTTGTAGTAGTAGTAGTAGTAGTAGTAGTAGTAGTAGTAGTAGTAGCAGTAGTTGTAGTAGCAGTAGCAGTAGTTGTAGTAGCAGCAGCAGTTGTAGTTGTAGTAGCAGCAGTTGTAGTAGCAGCAGCAGTAGTAGCAGCAGCAGTAGTAGTAGTAGTAGTAGTAGTAGTTGTAGTAGTAGTAGCAGCAGCAGTTGTAGTAGTAGTTGCAGCAGTTGTAGTAGTAGTAGTAGTAGTAATAATAGTTGCAGCAGTTGTTGTAGTAGTTGCAGTAGTAGTAGTTGCAGCAGTTGTAGTAGTAGTAGTAGTAGTAGTAGTAGTAGTAATAGTTGCAGCAGTTGTTGTAGTAGCAGCAGCAGTAGTCGTAGTAGCAGCAGCAGTAGTAGCAGCAGTAGTCATAGTCGTAGCAGCAGTTGTAGTAGTACTAGTAGTTGCAGTTGTTATAGTCGTAGCAGCAGTAGTCATAGTCGTAGCAGCAGTAGTCATAGTCGTAGCAGCAGTAGTCATAGTCGTAGCAGCAGTAGTCATAGTCGTAGCAGCAGTAGTCATAGTCGTAGCAGCAGTAGTCATAGTCGTAGCAGCAGTAGTCATAGTCGTAGCAGCAGTAGTCATAGTCGTAGCAGCAGTAGACATAGTCGTAGCAGCAGTAGTCATAGTCGTAGCAGCAGTAGTCATAGTCGTAGCAGCAGTAGACATAGTCGTAGCAGCAGTAGTCATAGTGGCAGCAGTAGTCGTAGTGGCAGTAGTAGTAGCAGCAGTTGTAGTAGTAGCAGCAGTTGTAGTAGTAGCAGCAGTCGTCGTAGTAGCAGCAGTCGTAGTAGCGGCAGCAGTTGTTGTAGTGGCAGCAGTTGTCGTAGTCATTGTGGCAGCAGTAGTAGTCATTGTAGTAGCAGCAGTTGTCGTAGCGGCACCAGTAGTCGTAGCGGCACCAGTAGTCGTAGCGGCAGCAGTAGTCGTATTAGCAGCAGCAGTAGTCGTAGCGGCAGCAGCAGTAGTCGTAGCGGCAGTAGTCGTAGCGGCAGCAGCAGTAGTAGTAGTAGCAGCAGTAGTCGTATTAGCAGCAGCAGCAGTAGTAGTAGCAGCAGTAGTCGTAGCGGCACCAGTAGTCGTAGCGGCAGCAGTAGTCGTATTAGCAGCAGCAGTAGTCGTATTAGCAGCAGTAGTCGTATTAGCAGCAGTAGTCGTATTAGCAGCAGTAGTCGTATTAGCAGCAGCAGTAGTCGTAGCAGCGGCAGCAGCTGTAGTCGTAGCGGCAGCTGTAGTCGTAGCGGCAGCAGTAGTAGTCGTAGCGGCAGCAGTAGTCGTAGCGGCAGCAGCAGTAGTCGTAGTGGCAGCAGTAGTCGTAGCGGCAGCAGTAGTCGTAGCGGCAGCAGCAGTAGTCGTAGTAGCAGCAGTAGTCGTATCGGCAGCAGCTGTAGTCGTAGCGGCAGCAGTAGTCGTATTAGCAGCAGCAGTAGTCATAGCGGCAGCAGCAGTAGTCGTAGTAGCAGCAGTAGTCGTAGCGGCAGCAGTAGTCGTAGCGGCAGCAGTAGTCGTAGCGGCAGCAGCAGTCGTATTAGCAGCAGCAGTAGTCGTAGCGGCAGCAGCTGTAGTCGTAGCGGCAGCTGTAGTCGTAGCGGCAGCAGTAGTCGTATTAGCAGCAGCAGTAGTCGTAGCGGCAGCAGCAGTAGTCGTATTAGCAGCAGCAGTAGTCGTATTAGCAGCAGCAGTAGTCGTAGCGGCAGCAGCAGTAGTCGTATTAGCAGCAGCAGTAGTCGTAGCGGCAGCAGCAGTAGTCGTATTAGCAGCAGCAGTAGTCGTAGCGGCAGCAGCAGTAGTCGTAGCGGCAGCAGCAGTAGTCGTATTAGCAGCAGCAGTAGGCGTAGCGGCAGCAGCAGTAGTCGTATTAGCAGCAGCAGTAGTCGTAGCGGCAGCAGCAGTAGTCGTATTAGCAGCAGCAGTAGTCGTAGCGGCAGCAGCAGTAGTTGCAGCAGCAGTAGTCGTAGCGGCAGCAGCAGTAGTCGTAGCGGCAGCAGCAGTCGTATTAGCAGCAGCAGTAGTCGTAGCGGCAGCAGTAGTCGTAGTGGCAGCAGTAGTCGTAGCGGCAGCAGTAGTCGTAGCGGCAGCAGTAGTCGTAGCGGCAGCAGCAGTAGTCGTAGCGGCAGCAGCAGTAGTCGTAGCGGCAGCAGCAGTCGTAGCGGCAGCAGTAGTCGTAGCGGCAGCAGCAGTAGTCGTAGCGGCAGCAGTAGTCGTAGCGGCAGCAGCAGTAGTCGTATTAGCAGCAGCAGTAGTCGTAGCAGCGGCAGCAGCTGTAGTCGTAGCAGCGGCAGCAGCTGTAGTCGTAGCGGCAGCAGTAGTCGTAGCGGCAGCAGTAGTCGTAGCGGCAGCAGTAGTCGTATTAGCAGCAGCAGTAGTCGTAGCAGCGGCAGCAGCTGTAGTCGTAGCGGCAGCAGTAGTCGTAGCGGCAGCAGTAGTCGTAGCGGCAGCAGCAGTAGTCGTAGCGGCAGCAGCAGTAGTCGTAGCGGCAGCAGCAGTCGTAGCGGCAGCAGTAGTCGTAGCGGCAGCAGTAGTCGTAGCGGCAGCAGTAGTCGTAGCGGCAGCAGCAGTAGTCGTAGCGGCAGCAGTAGTCGTAGCGGCAGCAGTAGTCGTAGCGGCAGCAGTAGTCGTAGCGGCAGCAGCAGTAGTCGTAGCGGCAGCAGCAGTAGTCGTAGCGGCAGCAGCAGTAGTTGTATTAGCGGCAGCAGTAGTTGTATTAGTGGCAGCAGTAGTCGTAGCGGCAGCAGCAGTAGTCGTATTAGCAGCAGCAGTAGTCGTAGCGGCAGCAGCAGTAGTCGTATTAGCAGCAGCAGTAGTCGTAGCGGCAGCAGTAGTCGTATTAGCAGCAGCAGTAGTCGTAGCGGCAGCAGTAGTCGTATTAGCAGCAGCAGTAGTCGTAGCGGCAGCAGCAGCAGCAGTAGTCGTAGCGGCAGCAGCAGTAGTCGTATTAGCAGCAGCAGTAGTCGTAGCGGCAGCAGTAGTCGTATTAGCAGCAGCAGTAGTCGTAGCGGCAGCAGTAGTCGTATTAGCAGCAGCAGTAGTCGTAGCGGCAGCAGTAGTCGTATTAGCAGCAGCAGTAGTCGTAGCGGCAGCAGCAGTAGTCGTAGCAGCAGTTGTAGTAGTAGCAGCAGTTGTAGTAGTAGCAGCAGTTGTAGTAGTAGCAGCAGTTGTAGTAGTAGCAGCAGTCGTAGTAGTAGCAGCAGTCGTAGTAGTAGCAGCAGTTGTAGTAGTAGCAGCAGTTGTAGTAGTAGCAGCAGTTGTAGTAGTAGCAGCAGTTGTAGTAGCGGCAGCAGTAGTCGTAGCGGCAGCAGTAGTCGTAGCGGCAGCTGTAGTCGTAGCGGCAGCAGCAGTAGTCGTAGCGGCAGCAGCAGTAGTAGCGGCAGCAGCAGTAGTCGTAGCGGCAGCAGCAGTAGTCGTAGCGGCAGCAGCAGTAGTCGTAGCGGCAGCAGTAGTCGTAGCGGCAGCAGTAGTCGTAGCGGCAGCAGTAGTCGTAGCGGCAGCAGCAGTAGTCGTAGCGGCAGCAGCAGTAGTCGTAGCGGCAGCAGCAGTAGTTGTATTAGCGGCAGCAGTAGTTGTATTAGTGGCAGCAGTAGTCGTAGCGGCAGCAGCAGTAGTCGTATTAGCAGCAGCAGTAGTCGTAGCGGCAGCAGCAGTAGTCGTATTAGCAGCAGCAGTAGTCGTAGCGGCAGCAGTAGTCGTATTAGCAGCAGCAGTAGTCGTAGCGGCAGCAGTAGTCGTATTAGCAGCAGCAGTAGTCGTAGCGGCAGCAGCAGCAGCAGTAGTCGTAGCGGCAGCAGCAGTAGTCGTATTAGCAGCAGCAGTAGTCGTAGCGGCAGCAGTAGTCGTATTAGCAGCAGCAGTAGTCGTAGCGGCAGCAGTAGTCGTATTAGCAGCAGCAGTAGTCGTAGCGGCAGCAGTAGTCGTATTAGCAGCAGCAGTAGTCGTAGCGGCAGCAGCAGTAGTCGTAGCAGCAGTTGTAGTAGTAGCAGCAGTTGTAGTAGTAGCAGCAGTTGTAGTAGTAGCAGCAGTTGTAGTAGTAGCAGCAGTTGTAGTAGTAGCAGCAGTCGTAGTAGTAGCAGCAGTCGTAGTAGTAGCAGCAGTTGTAGTAGTAGCAGCAGTTGTAGTAGTAGCAGCAGTTGTAGTAGTAGCAGCAGTTGTAGTAGCGGCAGCAGTAGTCGTAGCGGCAGCAGTAGTCGTAGCGGCAGCTGTAGTCGTAGCGGCAGCAGCAGTAGTCGTAGCGGCAGCAGCAGTAGTAGCGGCAGTAGTCGTAGCGGCAGCAGCAGTGGTCGTTGTAGAGGCGGCAGTAGTGGTCGTTGTAGAGGCGGCAGTAGTGGTCGTTGTAGAGGCGGCAGTAGTGGTCGTTGTAGAGGCGGCAGTAGTGGTCGTTGTAGAGGCGGCAGTAGTGGTCGTTGTAGAGGCGGCAGTAGTCATTGTAGCGGCAGCTAGTAGTATCAGCATCAGTAGTAGTTGTAGCAGCATCAGTAGTGGTAATAGGAGTAGTAGTTGTAGCAGCATCAGCAGTCGCAGTTGTAGCAGCAGCAAAAGTAGTAGTAGCAGCATCAGTCGTAGTCATAGCAGCAGCAGTAGTAGTAGTAGCAGCATCAGTCATAGTAGCAGCATCAGTCATAGTAGCAGCATCAGTCATAGTAGCAGCATCAGTCATAGTAGCAGCATCAGTCGTAGTAGCAGCAGCATCAGTAGTAGCAGCAGCATCAGTAGTAGTAGCAGCATCAGTCATAGTAGCAGCATCAGTCATAGTAGCAGCAGCATCAGTAGTAGTAGCAGCATCAGTAGTAGCAGCATCAGTAGTAGTAGCAGCAGCAGTCCTGTGTGGCTCAGTTGGTAAGAGCGTGGCTCTAGCAATGTCAGCGTCATTGGTTAGATTCCTGCAGGGGAAAAGCATCTGGTAAGTGGAATAGATATGGTACACTTGTGTGTTTTGTGTTACTTGAGTTCCCGACTGGAGAAATAAAAAAACGTCACATTAGGGTACTAAATAATTGAGTGATTTCCGTAACTCAGATTGGGAGAGTTTAAATACGATGCTATTTATAGGGCCCAAAAAGGTCATTGTAGTGGAGTGACTTCGTGTTTGTAAGCACCGTGTCCACTGCGTCTTGAGGGTTGTTTTTGTTCCGGTGGAGTACCGTTGGCGGGGTGTGTGCGCGCGCGCGCTCGCGCAAGTCGTCTGTAATAGAGTTTGTGTGTGTGTAGGCCTTGCCAGGGCCACAGTGAAGCGTGCTGTCCCTGTCTGATCCAACACGGCCTGAACACACTCCTAATTAGAGGACGTCCTTCCAGGTGCTGACCAGGTTATACTTAGCCTGCCCACTGACATCCGACTCACACACACTCCACCATCGAGCCTGCCCGCTGACATCTGACTGTGTGACATTTCCAGCTGGTGGTGCTGCCGCAACCCCTAACCCCTTGACGTGAAAGTCACTGTCCCCCATTCGCAGGCCTCCCACTAGGCCTCACGCCCCCCCTACCAGCCTCCACCAGCACAGCCCAGTGGCACAGCATGGGCAGTTTAGGTCCACCCACTGGGAGGTTCTGCCAGTATGGCTTCTGTCCTCCCTTACCTGAGCTCTCTGTCCCCCTCTGTCCCTCCGGCGTGCATCATCATTAATCAGATGGCCGGAGCTGCCGCAGATTTATGACACGGGCAGGAGGGGTGGCCCCGCGGCAGGCCTGTGTCGTCCAGAGATGTTAGGTGTGACGGGAGAGGGTGAGTGAGGAGCAGGTGAGGGGGGGTGAGCAGGGGAGCGGATCTATAGTGGGGCTGGAGGAAACGGGACAGCCGTCGACCCAAGAGTGATAACAGACCCAAGTGTGTGTGAGAGAGAGAGCAGTGAGAGACAGAGAGTAAGAGAACCATCACCACAAAGCGTTGAGGCACCGTGGTCTCTGGGTTTTCTTGGCGGCAATCAGAAGTTGCTCCATGTCTAATTATTAATTATTCATCTAAGGCGGGATTAGATGTGACCCAGTTTCCCTACAAACACACATATATATTTCACACACACACCTAAGTGTATCTACACTCTGCAGATAATATTTAGTTTCATTATTACCTGTGTATTAACAAGCCTAACTCAACTCAATGCCTTTTTGGTGTGTGTGTGTGTGTGTGTGTGTGTGTGTGTGTGTGTGTGTGTGTGTGAAATAAAGATGGAGAGAAGAGGAGTGGATTTGGTTAGAGATGCCCTGCAGACCTGGATAGAGTGAGAGAGTCAGTCATTAGGTCCTACCATCTGTGCTAGCCCACTGTGCTCCAGGATCCTAGGATTCACTGATGGTCCAGACCAGGGACTTTTAGTTCTCTCTCTAAATAACAGACCGCTTACAAAACCTACTCATCCTCAATCTCCCTCTCTCTCACATGTTAATGGTCAGTGTGTGTGTGACTTTGTGTGGTTTGAGGTACACACTAAGAAGACAGTAGAATGCAGACACACGGCCACGTGTTGTGCCATGTGACCAGCGTTATGTTATTGTTGGGTTTATGTGATCAACTGTCACATGGAGAAAACCCCTGTTGAACCCTGCTCTTCTGCCAAAGTCCACACTGTATCGTTCCACAAATAGTTGAGGATCTCTCACACACAACCCTCCTCAACCCTCTGTCTACCCTCTCTCTGTCCTTGTCGTCCCTCTCATTCCTCTTGACCCTCACCTCTCTCACCAATCTGGCTCTACTCTCTCTCCCTTTTCCCTCCCATCTCTTCCTTTCTCTCCTCTTTCATTTGTCCTCTTCCCCCTCTCCTCACCTTTTCCTCCTCTCAAACCTTCTCGCTATCCTCTAACCCCTCCCCTCTCTCTAACCCTCCCCCTGTCTCTCTAACCCTCCCCCCTCCTCTCTCTCTGTATAGCGGCCAACCAGAAGGAAGCCCTGAAGGCTCCACAGTCCTTCCATTTGAAGCAGGAACCCCGGGCAGAGGAAGAAGAGGTGCGGAGGAGCCCCCGGAGCCAGCCCAGCTACTCCTCCTTCTACCAGGAGCAGGGCGCGGCACTGGGGGCCACAGGGCCAGCAGAGGTTACAGCAGACAGTGGGGACCACAGGGGGACACTAAAGGGACGGGAGGGAAGCCCCATGGGAAACAAGAACAGTCTCCTCAGCCAGGACATCAACTTCAAGGTGGCGTCGGAGCTGCTGATGAAGCTATCAGGTAAGGTAATGGGCTGTGGGTTGGGGGGGGGGGGTATTTGGTGTGTGTGTGTTCCGGGTTAGAAGTGATGTTTATTGACAGCACAATACACATTCACAGCCAATTTTATCATAAAAAATAATTAGAACATAGTTGATGTTTCTCTATATAGGATAGTGCAAGTAGAGATTGAATTTAAATGAGCTCCACAAACCTTAACTTGACCTATGTACTGACAAGGCGTGCAAGTATTTTAAAACTCTACTCAGTGATCTCACACATCTGAGTATATAATTCACCCATGTTGATCTGGAGATTGCAGTGAAAGGGTAGTGACTGGGTCAACATGGTTACAGTTAGTGCCTTAAATCAGCCAATAGGAATGAATCAGTAGAGAGGTCAAAGGTGACCCAGGTCCCTGCCATGTAATGACATGGGTAAACCCATTGTACTGTGAAATGTTTATCTCTTACATTGAGACTCAAAGCTCTCTATTTTGGCACCAAAGCATTTGTGTCCTCCCATGGTAATATCCAGGTCAGTCCTCTCTCAACACCTCTGTTCTCTTTCTCTCCCTCATGCGTATTCCTCTCCACTTCCTTCTATTTTTCTTTTTTTTCCCCCCCTCTCCCGGTTTCTGTTCTCTCTCTTTCCCTCCTCCTCCTCCCAAGTTTTTGGGTGGAAGATGGGCAAAAGGGTCAATTATTTTTCATGTTCAGTCAATATCCTTTTCCCGTCCTGCGGTCCCCCGTCCGAAACAAACCAATCGATGGCTGCTGGGTCCATCTCCAACGGTGCGCTACAGTGAACCTCAAACCTGACCCCCCTCTCACCCTCGCCCCTCTCTATGAAAACAGAGATGACGGAGGGAAGAAAGAACACCCTGTCCTAAACCGTCTTCTAGTTTTAGCATGTTCTCTGTTATTTCTGCTGCAGTACGGGTTATGTCATACGAGAGGCCCCTCTCACCCTCGACTATATGAGACAGAGATAGTGAAAGGATGGAAGGACTGAAAAGAACACCCTGTCCTGAACCATGTGCTAGATTTAGCATGTTTCATGTTATTCGCTGCCACGTAATTACAGTGTGTTATCACGAAAGTGTAGCCTATCTGCTTATTTCATTTCCAGCTGAAAGTGTGGTCAAGTGTGTGTCTGTGTAGCTTGTAGGTTGTGTGTGCTGTAGGTGTTACCGTGTGTGTGTGTGTGTTTTTGCTGCGGGGTGTGTAGTGTACCACAGCAGTTGATAACAGTACCGTGATCTCTCCGCTCCATGGCCCCTCATCCCATCCTGTACCCTCACACACCAGCTGCCATTGTTCTGTTCTCTCTGGGTCGCCCTGTGTCTACAGTGAGTCATAGTCACTGCCTGGGAGCGCTGCTACACTATACACTACATTACACTATACACCACACACGCACTATACATTACGTGTGTTTGTGTGTGTGTGTGCGCGACAGAGATGGTGAGTGTGAGAGAGAGAGTTGAACAGAGAGGAGGTGGGAAGTCTCTGAGTGATTCCTCCACTACTGCTGCTTGTCCTTTGTTCTTTTTTCCTCACCATCATTCCCCACCTCTGGGCCGACATGCTCACCACACCACCACATCCTCCTTTAGCATCCGCTAGCATTCAGAGCGCAAGCCGTTAGCCTGTCAGTGTAGTTTAACATTGGCCAGTTAGCCTGTTAGCCTTTGTAATTTAGCAGCATGCGCCGAGACAAATTAAGGATTCTAGCTTTAAATACTTCAAATATCTTTCATTGTGCTCACCCCCCTGGAGCTTAGTAGAGCGAGTAGTGCCGTCGTCCATTGCCATGACAACAGCAGCGGGGTCGTCTGAGGGAGTAGGAGAGAAGGTTGTCTGGTGTGATGGCTGTGACAGTGAGTCTGGCCCCTCAGTCAGACGGCCTTGAGGTTAGAGAGAGGAACGGGTGAGGAGGAGGGAGAGGCCAGGGGGAAGGTGAACTCCGTATGAGTCATCTGCGTCACACGGCCACGAGGTTTCAAGGACGTCTACTCCGTCACCTCTGACCCCTTGCCGACTCCGGCGCAGGGAGGCACGCTGTTGCGCTGTCCCACTGACTCAACTCCAGCCACTTTAATAATGGGAATTGATGGGAAATGATGTAAATATATCACTAGCCACTTTAAACAATGCTACCTTATATAATGTTACTTACCCTACATTATTCATCTCATATGCATACGTATATACTGTACTCTATATCATCGACTGTATCCTTATGTAATACATGTATCACTAGCCACTTTAAACTATGCCACTTTGTTTACATACTCATCTCATTTGTACATACTGTACTCGATACCATCTACTGTATCTTGCCTATGCTGCTCTGTACCATCACTCATTCATATATCCTTATGTACATATTCTTTATCCCCTTACACTGTGTACAAGACAGTAGTTTTGGAATTGTTAGTTAGATTACTTGTTGGTTATTACTGCATTGTCGGAACTAGAAGCACAAGCATTTCGCTACACTCGCATTAACATCTGCTAACCATGTGTATGTGACAAATACAATTTGATTTGATTTGATTTGTTGGCTGAAAGAAAGTCACATGGGTGCGGTTGAGCACAGATTGAAAAAAAAACTGGAGATCTTACAATAGACTGGTTAAATGAATTGTAACCAGAGAGGCTCCTCCTTAAACCCACTAATATGGAATAGGCTAGATGTAATTAAATGACCGGACTAGCTCCTTTTCAGTTGACCAAGGCAACCATCAGGAGAGCAAGGAGGACTGGCATCAAAACTGGCCATTGTGTACTCTGTGTTGCATCACTGCTTTAACTAGGTCACTTCTGTTTCTCTCTTTTTCGCTCTTTCTCTCTCTCTCCTTATCAAATGACGGTGGTGGCAGTAGCGCCCTGTCTCCACCCCCCGCATCTGTTTTAAAACATGCTGTTAGCACGGTTAGCGTCTAGGGGCTAATTACAGTAGGGCTAAACAGTCCCCTGCGCTGCTGGCTAACGCCTGCTAGTGCCTGTTAGCAGATGGGTACTGGTATAGAGGGTACAGAAGGACATCAGGGGACTGGGAGGAGGGGGGTACAGTGCCTTGAGTGATACCCTTTGTCCCAGGCAGGCAGGCTGGCAAAGTGTGGGTGATGATGTCCCTGCCACCCACTGTCCCTGGTTCCATCTACCCCCTACCCCCCACCATGGGTGTGAAGTCACACCTGTCTCCTAGCAGTGAGCCTATTTCCGACCCAATATACCACCCTCCGTTTCATCTTTCGTCACCCTCAGCGCCCTTGCTAATTAAGACAAGTGTGCCTGACATGGCGTCCCAGTTGGGGTCGTGTGGTTAAAGTGATGTGGGCTGTAGTAGAACCTGATGACGGCTTGAGAAAGAGATTGGACTAGAGGATACACTCTCACACACATACAGACCAGAATAGGAAAAAGCAGGGGCGTAACGTTCACTGGGAAAGGCATTCCAGGTTAAGTTGATGAGAGAATGCCAAGAGTGTGCAAAGCTGTCATCAAGGCAAAGGGTGGCTACTTTGAAGAATTTCAAATATAAAATATATTTAGATTTGTTTAACACTTTTTTTGGTTACTACATGATTCCATAGCTTTTGTGTGTGTGTGTGTGTGTGTGTGTGTGTGTGTGTGATATATCTTACACACACACAATTGAAGTCGGATGTTCACATACACCTTAGCCAAATACATTTAAACTCAGTTTTTCACAATTCCTGACATTTAATCCTAGTAAAAATTCCCTGTTTTAGGTCAGTTAGGATCACCACTTTATTTTAAGAATGTGAAATGTCAGAATAATAGTAGAGAGAATGATTAATTTCAGCTTTTATTTCTTTCATCACATTCCCAGTGGGTTAGAAGTTTAAATACACTCAATTAGTATTTGGTTGCATTTCCTTTAAATTGTTGAACTTGGGTCAAAACGTGTCGGGTAGCCTTCCACAAGCTTCCCACAATAAGTTGGGTGAATTTTGGCCCATTCCTCCTGACAGAACTGGTGTAACTGAGTCAGGTTTGTAGACCTCCTTGCTCGCACACACTTTTTCAGTTCTGCCCACAAATTGTCTATAGGATTGACTTCAGGGCCTTGTGATGGCCATTCCAATACCTTGACTTTGTTGTCCTTAAGCCATTTTGCCACAACTTTGGAAGTATGCTTTGGGTCGTTGTCCATTTGGAAGACCCATTTGCGACCAACCTTTTTCTTCCTGACTGATGTCTTGAGATGTTGCTTCCATATATCCACATAATTTTCGTTTCTCATGATGCCATCTATTTTGTGAAGTGCACCAGTCCCTCCTGCAGCAAAGCACCCCCACAACATGATGCTGCCACCCCAGTGCTTCATGGTTGGGATGGTGTTCTTCCTCCCCCTTTTTCCTCCAAACATAACGATGGTCATTATGACCAAACAGTTCTATTTTTGTTTCATCAGACCAGAGGACATTTGTCCAAAAAGTACAATCTTTATCCCCATGTGCAGTTGCAAACCGTAGTCTGGCATTTTTGTGGCGGTTTTGGAGCAGTGGCGTCTTCCTTGCTGAGCGGCCTTTCCGGTTATGTCGATATAGGACTCGTTTTTATTGTGGATATAGATACTTTTGTACCCGTTTCCTCCAGCATCTTCACAAGATCCTTTGCTGTTGTTCTGGGATTGATTTGCACTTTTCGCACCAAAGTACATTAATCTCTAGGAGACAGAACGCGTCTCCTTCCTGAGCGTTATGACGGCTGCGTGGTCCCATTTGTGTTTATACTTGCGTGCTATTGTTTGTACAGATGAACGTGGTACCTTCAGGCGTTTGGAAATTGATCCCAAGGATGAACCAGACTGGTGGAGGTCTTTTTTCTGAAGTCTTTGCTGGTTTCTTTTGATTTTCGCATGATGTCAAAAGAGGCACTGAGTTTGAAGGTAGGCCTTGAAATACATCCACAGGTACACCTCCAATTGACTCAAATGATGTCAATTAGCCTATCAGAAGCTTCTAAAGCCATGACATAATTTTGGGGAATTTTCCAAGCTGTTTAACTTCTTATGGATCCCTTCCCGAGCCAATCCCTTTAGCGGGATCGAGTTGACAGCACCCAGTGAAATTGCAGCGCGCCAAATTCAAAAACAGAAATACTCATAAGAATTCATAAAGAATACAAGTGTTATACATCGGTTTAAAGATTCACT
The DNA here is from genome assembly GCF_013265735.2 of Oncorhynchus mykiss. Taxonomy (NCBI): domain Eukaryota; kingdom Metazoa; phylum Chordata; class Actinopteri; order Salmoniformes; family Salmonidae; genus Oncorhynchus; species Oncorhynchus mykiss. The sequence goes on along the minus strand of NC_048583.1, from coordinate 11,149,003 downwards.
TCTTGTTGATCGAGCCGCATTTTCAGATTTCAAAAAGGCTTTACGGGGAAAGCAGACCGTGCAATTATCTGAGTTCAGCGCCCAGCATACCAACACATGAAAATCAGATTTCAACCAGGCAGGTGCTACACAAAAGTCAGAAATAACGATATAATTCATGCCTTACCTTTGAAGATCTTCTTCTGTTGGCAAAATGTCTCATAAACGTCATAAATTGTGTTTTTGTTCGAGAAATTGCTTCTTTATATCCCCAAAATGTCAATTTATTTGGCACGTTTGATTCAGAATAACACCGGTTCCAACTCGTCCAACAAACTTGGTCCAAACATTTCAAACAACGTTCCTAATCCAAATTTATGTGTCCTAAAATGTAAATAATTGATAAAATTTAAGACGGGAAATACTGTGCTCAATACTGGACGAAAACAAAGTGAAGCACGTTCCAGGTCGCGCGCACCAAAACATTAGAGTGCACCTGGAGTGACACATGGAAATAACAGGGCTACTTCTTCATTTCTCAAAGGAAAAACATCAACCAATTTCTAAGGACTGTTGCCTAGTGGAAGCCATAGGAACTGCAAGCATATTTCTATTAAAAAGGGATTGCCATAGAAAACTAATGGAAAACAGATTGAGCTCAAAAAATGTTTTCCCTGAATGGATTGTGCTCGGGGTTTCGCCTGCCAAATCAGTTCTGTTATACTCACAGACATTATTCAAACAGTTTTAGTAACTTCAGAGTATTTTCTATCCAAATCTACTAATAATATGCATATCCTAGCTTCCGGGCCTGAGTAGCAGGCAGTTTACTTTGGGCACACCTTTCATCCGGACGTGAAAATACTGCCCCCTAGCCCAAAGAGGTTTTAAAGGCACAGTCAACTTAGTTTATGTAAACTTCTGACACACTGGAATTGTGATACAGTGAATTATAAGTGAAAGAATCTGTCTAAACAATTGTTGGAAAAATTACTTATAAGTTTTGAGAATGACACAAATATACATTTTCACAAAGTCTGCTGCCTCAGTTTGTATGATGGTAATTTGCATATACTCCAGAATGTTATGATCTGATGAATTGCAATGAATTGCAAAGTTCGTCTTTGCCATGCAAATGAACTGAATCCCCAAAAAACACTTCCACTGCATTTCAGCCCTGCCATAAAAGGACCAGCTGACATCATGTCAGTGATTCTCTCGTTAACACGGGTGTGAGTGTTGACGAGGACAAAGGTGGAGATCACTCTGTCATGCTGATTGAGTTCGAATAACAGACTTGAAGCTTCAAAGGGAGGGTGGTGCTTGGAATCATTGTTCTTCCTCTGTCAACCATGGTTACATGCAAGGAAATACGTGCCGTCATCATTGCTTTGCACAAAAAGGGCTTCACAGGCCCTATTGCTGCCAGTAAGATTGCACCTAAATCAGCCATTTATCGGATCATCAAGAACTTCAAGGAGAGTGGTTCAATTGTTGTGAAGAAGGCTTCAGGGAGCCTAAGAAAGTTCAGGAAGCGACAGGACCGTCTCCTAAAGTTGATTCAGCTGCGGGATCGAGGCACCACCAGTACAGAGCTTGATCAGGAATGGCAGCAGGCAGGTGTGAGTGCATCTGCACGCACAGTGAAGCAAAGACTTTTGGAGGATGGCCTGTTGTCAAGAAGGGCAGCAAAGAAGCCACTTCTCTCCAGGAAATACATCAGGGACAGACTGATATTCTCCAAAAGGTACAGGGATTGGACTGCTGAGGACTGGGGTAAAGTCATTTTCTCTGATGAATCCCCTTTCCGATTGTTTGGGGCATCCGGAAAAAAGTTTGTCCGGAGAAGACAAGGTGAGCGCTACCATCAGTCCTGTGTCATGCCAACAGTAAAGCATCCGGAGACCATTCATGTGTGGGGTTGCTTCTCAGCCAAGGGAGTGGGCTCACTCACCATTTTGCCTAAGAACACAGCCATGAATAAAGAATGGTACCAACACATCCTCCGAGAGCAACTTCTCCCAACCGATCCAGGAACAGTTTGGTGACAAACAATGCCTTTTCCAGCATGATGGAGCACCTTGCCATAAGGCAAAAGTGATAACTAAGTGGCTCGGGGAACAAAACATTGATATTTTGGGTCCATGGCCAGGAAACTCCCCAGACCTTAATCCCATTGAGAACTTGTGGCCAATCCTCAAGAGACAGGTGGACAAAGAAAAACCCACAAATTCTAACAAACTCCAAGCAATGATTATGCAAGAATGGGCTGCCATCAGTCAGGATGTGGCCCAGAAGTTAATTGAAAGCATGCCAGGGCAGGTTGCAGAAGTCTTGAAAAAGAAGGGTCAACACTGCAAATATTGATTCTTTGCATCAACTTCATGTGATTGTCAATAAAAGCCTTTGACACTTATGAAATGCTTGTAATTATACTTCAGTATTCCATAGTAACATCTGACAAAAATATCTAAAGACACTGAGGCAGCAGATATTGTGAAAATTTAAAATTTGTATCATTCTCAAAACTTTTGGCCACGACTGTAGATGTCCTAACCGACATGCCAAAACTATAGTTTCTTAACAAGAAATTTGTGGAGAGGTTGAAAAACGAGTTTTAATGACTCCAACCTACGTGTATGTAAACTTCCGACTTCATGTGTGTGTGTGTGTGTGTACATACTGAACAAAAATATAAACCCAACATGTATAATGTTGGTTTCATGCGCTGAAATAAAACATTCCAGAAATGCTCCATACGCAGAAAAAGCTTATTTCTCTCAAATGTTGTGCACAAATTGGTTTACATCCCTGTTAGTGAGTATTTCTCCTTTGCCAAGATAATCCATCCACCTGACAGGTGGCATATCAAGAAGCTGATTAAACATTATGATCATTACACAGGTGCGACCAGCCACCCGGACAGCTGGTGCAACTTAGAAGTGTTTCTGTCTGTAATAAAACCCTTTTGTGGGGACAAAAACAAATTCTGATAGGCTTTGCCTGGCTCCCCAGTCAGTGAGCCTAGCTCCCAAGTGGGTGGGCCTATGCCCTTCCAGGCCGACCCATGGCTGTGCCCCTGCCCAGTCATGTGAAATCCATCGATTAGGACCTAATGAATTTATTTCAGTGGACTGATTTCCTTCAATGAACTGTAACTCAGTAAAAATAGTTGAAATTGTTGCATGTTCCGTTTTATATTTTTGTTCAGTATAGTTTAAACCGTACACTGACAATCAATTGTCCACACGTACTGCATAACAATAATTGATTGGATTTATGAAGTGCAGGAATACATGTTAATGTAGCCCAAGTGGTGGGTGGGAGGACATGACCCTGCCGTTTCATTTCATCACCACTGCACTGATGTATCCTGATGCTAAGCCTGTTCCACTCTGCCTCAGTGCCCTGGCCGTGCCCTCTCTGTGCCCTCCTCCCTCCCTTTCTCCTTAATTTCCTCCCTCCCTGGTAGATCTAGTCTTACAGTGGCACTGATATCTTTAGGCACTCTTCCCCTTAGGGGACTATTGTGTCTTTGAACCACCCCCCCACCCTCCCTCTCTCTCTAACAAACACACCACTCTCCGTTAGTCTCAGTGCACGTGTTGCATCATCATTGTACTGAATTATTGAACGCTACAGTACCAGCCGATCTGAGAACAGATGTAGCAGCAGTATCACCTCTCCCGCTTCTGGCTGAATAAGAGGTAACTGGTCTAAGATCAGTCTCTGTCTGCTGCAGGCTAGGCTGCTGCTGCTGTTTCGCTCCCCAGCTGACATGTTGTCTTCCACCACTGCATCCCTTTGAAGCAGCTGAACTCTTCACCCCTTTCTGAGCAGGTCAACCAGAGAGGGAGAGCGAGGGGATGAGGAGGGAGGATGTCATCTTATGACTCCTCCTCTTATCCGTCTCCTTCTCTCGCTCACTCATCTTTCTTCTCTCTCACCCTCAGGGTGTTCCTCTCCCTGGCACTCTCCTTTTTTACATTTTTTAAATACTTTCCTCTCTTCCTCCCTGACGGCACCCATGTGTCTCTCCCAGCTCATCTCTGTATTCCCCCTCTATCGATGCATCAAAGGTATACCTCGCAGTATGATACGGTAGCTTTACATGTCTCTCCCAGCTCATCTCTGTATTCCCCCTCTATCGATGCATCAAAGGTATACCTCGCGGTATGATACGGTAGCTTTACATGTGTTGAATCGGTAATGGTGTGGCTGTCTGGCTGTTAGCTGTAGGGCTTTACTGCTAGTCCTCTCCTCACCTATGTACACGCACACAGTCAGACTGGCTGTATGTTCTGATTGGAGCAGACAACGAAGGTCAAAGGTGAACAGCGAAACAGCAGCGCAGTCATTTTCACTCTGTCTCAAAAATGAATAATGCATTGTCAAGTAAAAGCAGACATGTATTTGTCCGATTAAAATGTGATATGTACAGTGTGTTAATATAACTTTGATATAGAGAGAAGATTACAGTATACTGGATAGCGTATGGCTGTCTCTAAAGATACAGAATATATTATCATGTAGCCTAAACACAATCCACACAATGTCAACATAATATACATTGGACTATGTATAGCCTACCTGTCATACATTGATCGGATAAGGTATGTGACAAAATCAAGTAAACGTGATATCGACATTAGACCAGGGTTTTCCAAACCTGTTCCTGGAGAGCTACCGTCCTGTAGGTTTTCACTCCAACCCTAATCTACCGCTCCTGATTCTAATAAATATCTGGTTGATAAACTCAATCAGGTTAGTTACAACTGGGGTTGGAGGGAAAACCTACAGGTCGATAGCCCTCCAGGAACAGGGTTGGAGGGAAAACCTACAGGAGGGTAGCTCTCCCGGAACAGGGTTGGAGTTAACCTACAGGAGGGTATCTCTCCAGGAACAGGGTTGGAGGGAAAACCTACAGGAGGGTAGCTCTCCCGGAACAGGGTTGGAGGGAAAACCTACAGGAGGGTATCTCTCCAGGAACAGGGTTGGAGTTAACCTACAGGAGGGTATCTCTCCCGGAACAGGGTTGGAGTTAACCTACAGGAGGGTAGCTCTCCAGGAACAGGGTTGGAGTTAACCTACAGGAAGGTATCTCTCCAGGAACAGGGTTGGAGAGCCCTACATTAGACCATACATAGCCTGCCTGTGTACATTGAGATCATGACAGTGTATGGTACCATACAACCACTGTATATGATCAGTCAGAGCTGTGCAAGTGAGAGATTCTACACGACAGTACAGAGGTAGTGGGAGTTATCAGGTCACAACCCCTCTACTTGCTGTTAGAGGTGAACTGGTGTTGTGTTCCACTGCTCCTACACTAGAGGGGATGATACACACACACACACACACACACACACTTAGGAACAGGATTCATCTTTTTATGGCACCAGAACATAATGGCATAGCCCTGGACATACAGTGGCGTGTGTAGTGTGTGTGTTTTATTGTGCTAGATAGGTAAGTGAAGGCCATGCAATTTCACACAAAAAAATACCACTTAGACCCCCCTACTTTGATGTGTTTTCACTGTGAGAGTGTGTCTATCTACTTTCTGAGCGAGCGTGTGTGTGTGGGCAAAATGTTTGTGTGTGTAACCGTCTGACCGCTCAATGAATCTCAGCTGTGACGCAAGTGTGCTTATCCCAGCTCTCTCTCTCGGTGTGTGTGTGTGGCGCTCAGCAGTCCGCTCAGCCCCTGATGGCAGGGGTGGTGAACCACAGACGGGAGCGTGCGTGAGACTGCCTGTCCCTTGGTTGACCCCGGCCTCGCAGTGCTCTCTACCCCCCCCCCACGACCGCTCTGCTCTTGCCAGGCTTTGGGCACCTGATTAAGGGATTAGTCGGCCGATGGTTGTCAGTTGTGTCTCCAGACGGGGGGGGGGGGGGGGGGGGTGACATGGGGTCGGCGACATGGGGTCGGCTAGGCTACCACCGTCCCCGAAACCTGGGTCCGGAAAGAGAACGCACTCAGATGGACACACACACATACATCATGTAAACACACAGGCACACTGGGCTGACCGCACACACACACACACACACACACACACACTGGTGCTCTAGCATGCAACTGGTTAAGCATTTCACTGTTGGTCCACACCTGTTGTTTACGAAGCATGTGGCAAATAAAATGTGATTTGATGCACACACACACTGGCGCACTCACATACTTTCAACTCCGAATGTAAACGCACCACTCAGGCTTGTAGTACCTCACCACACACACACACACACACACACTGTAGGTCGGGTTCAGACAACGGTGACTAGCCTCGCCCCTCCCAGGCTCAGCCATCCAGGAGAGGAGAGGTCACAGAGAGGGCAGGGTCATCACTGGGTTACTACTGCCTCGCTGCCTCCTCACCCTTCCCTGCCTCTCTCCGTCTATCGCTCTCTTTCTCCTACACTGCTGACCTCAGCATACCCTCTCACCCCTTCCTCCTTCCCCCCTCTCTCACTCTTTCTCTCTCCCCCTTCCATCTATCTCTCTCCTGTACTCCTGACCTCCCCCTCCCACCTCTTCCCCCCTCGCTACTGGCCCAATTTCATATATCCATAATCACCATGAGCATCCGTGTCAGCATGGCTGGAGCTCCCTGCTGCTCCTCACCACACACACACACTTACACACACACACACAGACACACACAACCTGGACGAGACAGTCAAAATCTGTTACCTCAGAGATCCTGATGCCGTGTACTGCCGGCCACCGGGACTATTTTTAGCGTCTGCTATTTGGCTAACCTCTTGAACACTGTCTGATAACCCAGAGGGATGGGGAGGTTACGGGAAGGTTTTTCCTCCATTAGGGATTCTCTAACCAACGTTGTTGTTTATTTCAACCCTGATTTTTCAAATCTACTAAGAGATGCCCTGATTTACAAGAATCTAGATATGAAAAGACAACGACCGCTGTTGAATCAGAAGTGTTATTTTGTTTGACGGCAGCTGAAGCAAAGGGTTTTCAAGGAGGCGTTTGAGTTCACAACCTCGCAACCCCCCCCCCCCCCCCCCCCCCCCCCCCCGTCAAAATGCCCATAGGGCTGGAATGAGGTTACTGTTGTACTGTTTCATATTTAATGGTGGTAGCATATTTTCTGTTTTGTGTGCTCCACTGAGCCACACACACACACCATACGCTATCCCGTTTTTCAACCACTCCACAAATTTCTTGTTAACAAACTATAGTTTGTCAGGAAGAAAAAGGTTGGTCGCAAATGGGTCTTCCAAATGGACAATGATCCCAAGCATACTTCCAAAGTTGTGGCAAAATGGCTTAAGGACAATAAAGTCAAGGTATTGGAGTGGCCATCACAAAGCCCTGACCTCAATCCTATAGAAAATTTGTGGGCAGACCTGAAAAAGTGTGTGCGAGCAAGGAGGCCGACGAACCTGACTCAGTTACACCAGTTCTGTCACGAGGAATGGGCCAACACTTATTATGGGATGCTTGTGGAAGGCTACCTAAAACATTTGACCCAAGTTCAACAATTTAAAGGCAATGCTACCAAATACTAATTGAGTGTATGTAAACTTCTGACCCACTGGGAATGTGATGAAAGAAATCAAATCTGAAATAAATCATTCTCTCTACTATTATTCTGACATTTCATATTCTTAAAATAAAGTGGTGATCCTAACTGACCTAAGACAGGGCATTTTTACTAGAATTAAATGTCAGGAATCGTGAAAAACTGAGTTTAAATGTATTTGGCTAAGGTGTATGTAAACTTACGACTTCAACTGTATATATAACACACACACACACACACCAGTGAGCCTGTGCTGGCTGCCTAGCTCCCTGAGCCAGTGTGTGATCTGGTGATGCATCCTAGCCCTACATAATCACATAACTAGACAATATCCACTCAGGAACGGAGCGCTTTAGGGGTTGGATGGATGTTATGGTCCAGGCTTTATTAAACATTTTGGGAATTCCAACCATTTTCATTTGGATTCAGGCTCATATTATTTCGGGGAGGTTGAGTGAGGACAGTCCGGAGTTTAGAGTGCTCCTGATGGATGGAGATTAAAGTACGAATGGAATGAGAGATCTTGTCTGATTAAATGTACAGAATGTCCTCAGGGTATGTTAAAGGCATTTGCAAGGTTTTTTTAAGGTTATTTCTCTTTGAACATCCATGAGGTAATATGAAGTCTATGTAGGGTTTGTATGATAAATGAACTTAGCTATCTATATTTTGTGAATGAGACACATCCATGCATCATCTGTAAAATGCAGAGATTAGGACATTACCGGGAATCAAATCCACTTACTAGTCAGCTTTGAGGAAAGCCAGTGGAGTTGTATATGGTATAAATATATTATAACCTTTTGGATAAAACAGAACTGGCTTTTCTCAAACTATAAGGCTAATTACTTCCCTCACTACCCAGGTTAAAGCCATGATCCCTTATTCCCGTGTTTATCAAGAATGGTCCCCCACCCAAAGGACATCCAGCCAACTTAACTCAACGGTGGGAAGCATTGGAGTCAGCATCCCTGTGGAACGCTTTTGACACCATGTCCTGGTGAATTGAGGCTGTTTTAAGGGGAAAGGGGGGTGCAACTCAATTTTAGGAAGGTGTTCCTAATGTTTGGTGTACTCAGTGTAGATAGGAGTTGTCACAGGAACTCATAGATTCAACCCTGTCACTCACTGTCCCTCTCGTCCAATCCCCTACCCCAGAAAGCAACAAGGACGCCGCCCACTACCAGAAGGTGATGGTGAAGGCGGAGCCTATGGAGGTGGACCCGGCCAGCGGCCCAGCCCCGCCCTCTTCTCACCTGCTGGCCTTGAGCACTCTAGGGCCGTGTGAGAAGAGCGAGCCAATGGTCAGCCTCCCTGAGGCGTTGTCCCGCCCCCAGAAGCAAGACCTCTTCTCTCAGGACATATCGGTGAAAATGGCCTCCGAGCTCCTCTTCCAACTCTCAGGTGCGCAATGTTCTCTATGATACACAACACACATACGACACACACAATCTCTCAAACATACACACATGTACACACACACGTACCCTCACACACCTCCCTGACTACATTCACACACACCTCTCTCTGGTACCTCAGTGCTCAGTGTCAACCTTGAAATGTGGTGTGATACTTAGCCATAAAACCTATATGTTTCTCTTCCATCCTCTGGAGGCTCTGCGGTTAGGGGACACTATATATTACCTGTAATGTGCTCTGTAGGTTTTATACACACTTCTTCCCTGCTTGGCTGTGACCATGACATTGAGGCGGCTGTTTGTATTGCCTGATGGCAGAGCACTGAAGTGGAGCCTGCATACACTTCAGGGGTTGTGTGGGGGGAGTTGTGTGTGTGTGGGGGGGGGGGGGTACAGGAGACCCAGGCCATGCCCCCCAGCTCTATCCCCCCAGCTCTATCCCCCCAGCTCTGATTGCTACGCCTAAATGCCTTATACAGTAGCACCTCGGAAATTGTGGCAAAAAAAATCTCTCCAGCGAGAGGGATGCAAGTACACACACACACACACACACACACACACATACGCATGCAGACACACACACACAGATACGCACGCAGACACACACAAGCCCCCATGGGGAGCAGTGTCTACAAAGTGCCTGTCTTCCCCCACGTCCCTCCCTCCTCTTCTCCTTCTCTATCCCTCCTTCTCTCTTTCTTCCTCGACTCCTTTTCAAACATGTCGGCTCAAGCACACTTGGCTGCACACACTAGCCCCCCTGCCCCTCTCTCAACTACCCCCCCCCTACATTTCTCCCGTGTGGCATCACCATGGCAACGCGGAGAGACCTCTGTCCTTGGCGAACCGTTTGACGGAGAGGGGTGTTAGGGAGTGGGGGGCGAGGAGGGGTTAGGGAGTGGGGGGCGAGGAGGGGTTGGGGGGGCAGCTACTAGAGCAGTGCCACCCAGGGAGCAAGAGGCTGCTATAATGAGGTCATCACTAGTAGGCTGCTGAAGCCAAGGGACAACCATACACCTTCCCTGGGTTTTATTACTCTGACCATAGAATTAGGAATTTGAATACTAGAATGGACATGAAAGTTCTTATGACAGCATAAAAGGTCAGCCATTTTGGTCAGGGAGTTGGTCAACCAGTGTGGCGTGATGAGATATTGTGTAAAACAATAATTTTGAAGATTGTCTGCACAGTATGTTTGTTAGCCAGTTTAAGTGGAATGATTCCAATAATTATTTTAACATGTCTAATTTTTCAAACCAATATGCCAATAATGCAGTCAATCCACAGCCACTGGCTGAAATCAGTTGATAGGATTTAGACAAGTTGTAAATGCAGCAAGCTCTGATATTGTATCATATTATAAACACTCACAGCTTTCCAAAAAAACAACCTGAGAGACATTTATGGTCCGTTTACATATATTTCATAGGCTATTTATACAGTCTAAAACCTGTACAAACTTTATAATTATATGACATTATTTTAGGTAAAAAAATAATAATCACATGCCTTATTTTATTTTTCTGCATAAGTGATATCAGGAAATGTGTCACCTATGCCTCTACTACCATTCATTCCAATTAGACTGGTTTGGATTTCTCCCTGGCCACAATGGCTGCCATTTTTACACCATTCTGGAACTTTGGGGGTTTATGACATAGCCCCTCTAGTAATTGAATATGATCTCTTTGACTTTGACCACTTAAAACAGTATATACCAAGGCAACAGGACAACCATGCAACTTCCCTGGGTTTTTATACAGCAGGTTACTTTGACCACAATGTTACTATACGCTACAATCTGGGATTGTTTTTTCAGCAAAATGGTTAGGGAAATGTCACGTTGAATAATCAATATGTCCTGAAGAACCGCTTTGTGGTTCCATCATGATTTGTCATTGTGGTTAATAACCCTCTTTGATGTTGTGATGTTTTTTGTGTGTCGCAGAAAAAGTCAGCAAAGCCAACGACCACAAAGACAGCAACATGGTGGGCATAAGCAGGTAAGACAACAACAACAAAAATATGTTGTTTTGTCACATACACTGGATAGGTGCAGTGAAAGGTGTTGTTTTACAGTGTCAGCCATAGGAGTATGGCACCCCTTGGAGCAAAATCTGTTGAGGTTAAGTGCCTCGACAGATTTTCACCTTGTTGGCTCGGGTATTCAAACCAGCGACCATTCGACATGATGAACATAGTGGCTTCTTTTCCTCTTAGCTGCTATTTCTACAGTTAGTCTGTTTTGGTATATGGCTTATGGTTTAGCATTGAGATTGGGAGGCCTGGAGCTCTGCAACTTTATTTAAAAACAATTGCATATTGCTATCATATTTTAGCGTAAGCATTTGTTTTAGTTATTGAGCTGTTATAGCATGATACTGCTCTGACTGTGTCTGTGTGTGGTTGTGTGTTCACTCCTAGCCCCTTCCTGGACGAGCGTTTCAGACAATCCCCCTTCAGCCAGCGCTCCAAGTCCTCCTCCCCCGCAGAGGCCAGCTCCTCTGCTAGGACAGCCCTCCACGGTGAGAGACACACACACATATCATTACTGTCAGACAGATAGACAGACAGATGAAATTCAGTGGGCAGACTACTATAGTGAGCCACACACTCAGAAAGACACACACACACACACACACACACTCCAGACAGACACTCATAATGTAGACATGCAGTCAGAATGTTGGCCCTCACAGCTGATTACAGTAACCTCCCACCCCCCTCAGCCACATCTCCACCTCCCCAGGCCTTTCCTCGCTCTCTCACACATCTACCCAGCCATGAGGCCTCAACTCTGGCCAACCCTCTCTTCCTCCACCCCTCTTCCTCCATTCCTCCACCTCCAGAGCTTCCACCTCCTGTCTCACTCACACATCTACCCAGCCTTGGGGCTCCCTGCCCTGGACAGCCCTTCTCTCCCCTCCCCTGGCCCTGGAATGGGGATGCTCTGTGGCTGTCCCTATGGTGCCTGTGGCAGGCAGGCTGAGATACAGAGGGTAATTAGCCTGTGCCAGCCTCACCCGTCTCTCCCTCCATCACCATCTACCAGTTAATTAAAATCTGATTGGCTTCTACGTGTCAAGGGTGTCCTGATAGTTAATTCGCCCAACCGACGGTCTCCCTTCCCAGGGTGCAACGTGCAGAGCCGTGTCTTCGCTCTTTCTCTCTCTTTTATCGCTCACATTTTCTCTCTCCCTCTCCCTGTCTCTTCCCGATGCCCAGTTCTTTCTCTTGTCTCCTTCAACCATCTTTTCTCTGCTTTTGGATTGCACTTTCCTCTTTTCCTGCTCCCTCTATCCCCTCCCTCCCTCCATCTTTGTCCCTCTCTCTCCCTCTGTCTCTCTCCTAGGGGTGCAGTCAGTCACACAGCTGTGTTCTGTGCTAAGGGTAGTGACCCTCCCCAGTGCTCCCATTAACCCAGTTTCCCAGTATCACCCCAGCACCACTCATTATCCAGACAGTTACTCTGAGAATCCCCTGTATTACTGAAACACCACTTTATGACAATTCAAACAGTTGCATGGTTTGATTTCATAATGACTGGTGCATTGTACCACTTTGCCCATACATTTCCACATTCAAAATGTGACTATCTCTGTGTGGCGGTAATTGTGGCTGTTTACAGCATGTGTGTGTGTGTGTGTGTGTGTCGTGATGGTGGCGGCTGTCCTTCCTCTCCCCCTGCCCCAGGTCAAGCTCCAGCCAGCCTTTCGGAGGCCGTCCGTCCCTCCCTCCCCTCTCCTTCGTTCTCCAGCTCTAATAACACTAATTAAACCATTAACCACTTCAAGGCCCACGCCGGTCCTCTAATTGCCCGATTATCAGAGCTTTGGCTGGGGTTGCTTGGCCACTGTGGCCCCAGGATGGCCCCTAGACCCTGTCCATGGGTGGCTGGATGACCCCCACCCGACCCTGCCTCGCCCAGCCTCTCAACCCCTCAGGACAGCTAATGTGATTATGTGGTCTGAGGAGATGAGATACAAGCCCCTTAAGGATCTCTGTGCCCATTCAGTACTAAGCCACACAAACGGAGGTGGTAGGAGGAACAGTAAGGGAGAAGCCAATCCAAGACCGGCGTGCGGGGGGCATCACCATGGTGAAACCTGTCGGTGAGATTTAACAGACAAGGGTTTTGGTGAATCTTTGATAGAGCTCAGAGCATCACCACTCTGCAGCCACTGATTCAAGGGGGCAAGTCCTCATGTGGGTCATACTGAAAAGTGTACTAATAAGTCATACACACACACCCCCACACCCTCCCCTCTACTCTGCCAACTCACATGCAGGGACACATACATATACATACAAACACACCCCCACACCCTCCCCTCTACTCTGCCAACTCACATGCAGGGACACATACATATACACACACCCACACACTCCCACTGGTATGTCAGGTTGTGAGTCACAGAGTACGGCAGGTCCAGGGGCCCTTATGAGGAGTGACTCAGTCCCTGCAGAAGGATTACAACTAAGGAATATATTACTAGTTGTGTTATTACTGTATAGCCACTTGACTGAAATATTGTAGAATACCATCAGGGCACAGGCTTGTGTTTAGTTTAGTTTTGTGTGGATGAGGGTGTGCATTGATGTGGGGGTTTTATAATGGTGTGTAGTGCTCATTCACTGAGAGATTCCCACACTTCACTTCAGGTAGCTACAGACACAGTAGGCTCTCTGCTCTATTCCAACCAGCACATGTCCAGACAGATAAAGATGGAATTGTCTTTTAGTATCCCTCCCTCTGGTCTCTCTCCTTCTCTTTTTTCAGAGAGAGAGAGAGAAGTCCAGACCTGTCAGCAGCATACAACTCTAGCTAGACGACCTTGAGACTTCTCCATCTCCCCCTCTGTCTTTCTCCAAGGCCAGTACATCTATTCTTTAATGCCTCCACCATTAAATCTCCCCCAAAATACCAGAGAATGGAGCCTCCTAGCCCCCCCCCCCCCCCCCCCCCATCAAACCACCAGCTTGCATCTCTTATGAAAGCCTTCGTTAAAACAAATTAATTTAGTGACGGACGGTGACTCCAATAACTAGCCTTTTTTTTTTTTGTCTTCCGCACAGTTAACGTCAAGATGCCTGTACCCGCAGTCAGACTGAAAACAGTCAAGAATATATTTTTTCTGTGGTTTAACAGTAGATTCATGCTAGATGACAATAACAATGGTTCTTTTTTTGATTCTCTACTTCAAAAGAATGCAACACCTTTGACCCTTTGCTAAGCCCCACCCCCCTTGGTTACTGTGGGTACAGTCATTTCTGTACTTACCATTTGACTATTATTTAGAAGCTAACGCCAGGTAAATAGTGGACTTAAAGGGCTGATTTCCTGTGTTCCCTATTAAATGCCCATGTGAAAGACCATCCTGTGTGGAGTACGGTATAGTCAGTCCACTCTCCCCTTACCCTGTCACTGAGAACAATATGATCCTAGCTAGTGTGGTGCCAGGCGTCCATTTGAGACTAGCTGCATTGTGTCAATGACGGAAGCCCTCCCTGTCCATTTTATTTATTTATTTATTTACCCACCCGATGGAGGAGAGGGGGATAAAGAGAGAGGAGGAGTGGCATGGAATCCTAATTGAGAGCTGTGCCTTCATCAGAAGGTTAATTCTATATCTCTTCTTGTCATGTTCTCCCTTTTCTCTCACTTTCTCTTCCTCTCACGCTTTCCCCACACCTCCGTGCCTCTCTCTCATCTTCTCTCTTCTCTTCTCTCTCTCCTCTTCTCTCTCTCTCTCTCTCCTCTTCTCTCTCTCTTATGCTTTCTCACTCTCTCACTCTCTCCATCCCTGCTGTATCCCTGGGTGGTTGTGTATTACTATATAGTCTGATTAGCATGGACAACCACACACTAGAGGGCTTAGGACTGATGGGTGATGGAGGACACAGAGAGAGAGAGACTATCAAGGGGCACAGTGTGGTATAGTCTGATTATCATGGAGATGATGAGAACTTGAGAAGGCTATAGTGTTGGTATGAGAAAGATGGGGGGTTGGAGTAATATGGAGCAAAGTTGAGGGTTGGAGTAATTTGGAACAAGGTTGAGGGTTGGAGTAATAAGGAACAAGGTTGAGGGTTGGAGTGGAATTGGAGTAATATGGAACGAGGTTGAGGGTTGGAGTAATTTGGAACGAGGTTGAGGGTTGGAGTAATATGGAACGAGGTTGAGGGTTGGAGTAATATGGAACGAGGTTGAGGGTTGAAGTAATTTGGAACGAGGTTGAGGGTTGGAGTCATTTGGAATGAGGTTGATGGTTGGAGTCATTTGGAACGAGGTTGAGGGTTGGAGTAATTTGGAACAAGGTTGAGGGTTGGAGTAATTTGGAACGAGGTTGAGGGTTGGAGTGGAATTGGAGTAATATGGAACACGGTTGAGGGTTGGAGTGGAATTGGAGTAATATGGAACGAGGTTGAAGGTTGGAGTAATTTGGAACGAGGTTGAGAGTTGGAGTCATTTGGAACGAGGTTGATGGTTGGAGTCATTTGGAATGAGGTTGATGGTTGGAGTCATTTGGAACGAGGTTGAGGGTTGGAGTAATTTGGAACAAGGTTGAGGGTTGGAGTAATAAGGAACAAGGTTGAGGGTTGGAGTGGAATTGGAGTAATATGGAACGAGGTTGAAGGTTGGAGTAATTTGGAACGAGGTTGAGAGTTGGAGTCATTTGGAACGAGGTTGATGGTTGGAGTCATTTGGAATGAGGTTGATGGTTGGAGTCATATGGAACGAGGTTGAAGGTTGGAGTAATTTGGAACGAGGTTGAGAGTTGGAGTCATTTGGAACGAGGTTGATGGTTGGAGTCATTTGGAACGAGGTTGAGAGTTGGAGTCATTTGGAACGAGGTTGATGGTTGGAGTCATTTGGAACGAGGTTGATGGTTGGAGTCATTTGGAACGAGGTTGATGGTTGGAGTCATTTGGAACGAGGTTAAGGGTTGGAGTCATTTGGAACGAGGTTGAGGGTTGGAGTCATTTGGAACGAGGTTGAGGGTTGGAGTCATTTGGAACGAGGTTGAGGGTTGGAGTCATTTGGAACGAGGTTGAGGGTTGGAGTCATTTGGAACGAGGTTGAGGGTTGGAGTCATTTGGAACGAGGTTGAGGGTTGGAGTCATTTGGAACGAGGTTGAGGGTCGGAGTCATTTGGAGCGAGGTTGAGGGTTGGAGTAATTTGGAGCGAGGTTGAGGGTTGGAGTAATATGGAACGAGGTTGAGGGTTGGTGTGGAATTGGAGTAATATGGAGCAAGGTTGAGGGTTGGAGTAATTTGGAACGAGGTTGAGGGTTGGAGTGAAATTGGAGTAATATGGAGCAAGGTTGAGGGTTGGAGTGGAATTGGAGTAATATGGAACGAGGTTGAGGGTTGGAGTAATTTTGCACGAGGTTGAGGGTTGGAGTAATTTGGAGCGAGGTTGAGGGTTGGAGTAATTTGGAACGAGGTTGGGGGTTGGAGTAATTTGGAACGAGGTTGGGGGTTGGAGTAATTTGGAACGAGGTTGAGGGTTGGAGTCATTTGGAACGAGGTTGAGGGTTGGAGTCATTTGGAACGAGGTTGAGGGTTGGAGTCATTTGGAACGAGGTTGAGGGTTGGAGTCATTTGGAACGAGGTTGAGGGTTGGAGTCATTTGGAACGAGGTTGAGGGTTGGAGTCATTTGGAACGAGGTTGAGGGTTGGAGTCATTTGGAACGAGGTTGAGGGTTGGAGTCATTTGGAACGAGGTTGAGGGTTGGAGTCATTTGGAACGAGGTTGAGGGTTGGAGTCATTTGGAACGAGGTTGAGGGTTGGAGTAATATGGAACGAGGTTGAGGGTTGGAGTAATATGGAACGAGGTTGAGGGTTGGAGTAATATGGAACGAGGTTGAGGGTTGGAGTAATATGGAGCAAGGTTGCGGGTTGGAGTAATATGGAGCAAGGTTGAGGGTTGGAGTAATTTGGAACGAGGTTGAGGGTTGGAGTAATATGGAACACCGTTGAGGGTTGGAGTGAAGTTGGATTAATATGAAACAATGCTGAGAGTTGGAATAATATGAAACGAGGCTGAGGGTTGGAGTGGAGTTGAAGTAATATGAAACAAGGTTGGACTCCATTCCATTTCAGTTGCTGAATGCTTTCCTACAATATGAACTTTCAGGTCGCCTCCCGGTGCAGGTTATGAGAAGGTTGTGAGTCAAATATGGTGAACTGTGATGGTGACGGTACTCTGTCTGTGTGTTTCCAGACCCAGAGAAGGACACTGGAGAGCCGGGGGGGAACGGGATATCCCAGGGGATACTGAACAGTCAGCAGCTCTACCCCTGTCCTGTCTGTGGCAAGGTGTTTGGCAGACAGCAGACCCTGTCCAGACACCTGTCTCTACACACAGGTGAGTCCACTAACACACACACTCCCTTTCCATCTCTACGTACAGTTCCCTGTGTGTGTGTTGTGACATGTCTTGTCAACGTTCCCTTGGCGTGTGTGTGACTGTGTGTGTAATACCCTGTAAAAAGTAAATAAGGTTTACTAGACTGGATTACCTTCTCCTTTAAAGAGATTACCACCATGATTAGTCTCAGTGGGAAAACTGCCCGCCTAATTACCAAGCCAGAAGGCTGCTTTGCATCCCAGTACACAGACTGGACACAATGGACACACAAACATGTATGTAAGATATAAAACTGTATTTTTTGTGAAGAATCAACAACAAGTGGGACACAATCATGAAGTGGAACGACATTTATTGGATATTTCAAACTTTTTTAACAAATCAAAAACTGAAAAATTGGGCGTGCAAAATTATTCAGCCCCCTTAAGTTAATACTTTGTAGCGCCACCTTTTGCTGCGATTACAGCTGTAAGTCGCTTGGGGTATGTCTCTATCAGTTTTGCACATCGAGAGACTGACATTTTTTCCCATTCCTCCTTGCAAAACAGCTCGAGCTCAGTGAGGTTGGATGGAGAGAGAGCATTTGTGAACAGCAGTTTTCAGTTCTTTCCACAGATTCTCGATTGGATTCAGGTCTGGACTTTGACTTGGCCATTCTAACACCTGGATATGTTTATTTTTGAACCATTCCATTGTAGATTTTGCTTTATGTTTTGGATCATTGTCTTGTTGGAAGACAAATCTCCGTCCCAGTCTCAGGTCTTTTGCAGACTCCATCAGGTTTTCTTCCAGAATGGTCCTGTATTTGGCTCCATCCATCTTCCCATCAATTTTAACCATATTCCCTGTCCCTGCTGAAGAAAAGCAGGCCCAAACCATGATGCTGCCACCACCATGTTTGACAGTGGGGATGGTGTGTTCAGCTGTGTTGCTTTTACGCCAAACATAACGTTTTGCATTTTTGCCAAAAAGTTCAATTTTGGTTTCATCTGACCAGAGCACCTTCTTCCACATGTTTGGTGTGTCTCCCAGGTGGCTTGTGGCAAACTTTAAACAACACTTTTTATGGATATCTTTAAGAAATGGCTTTCTTCTTGCCACTCTTCCATAAAGGCCAGATTTGTGCAATATACGACTGATTGTTGTCCTATGGACAGAGTCTCCCACCTCAGCTGTAGATCTCTGCAGTTCATCCAGAGTGATCATGGGCCTCTTGGCTGCATCTCTGATCAGTCTTCTCCTTGTATGAGCTGAAAGTTTAGAGGGACGGCCAGGTCTTGGTAGATTTGCAGTGGTCTGATACTCCTTCCATTTCAATATTATCGCTTGCACAGTGCTCCTTGGGATGTTTAAAGCTTGGGAAATCTTTTTGTATCCAAATCCGGCTTTAAACTTCTTCACAACAGTATCTCGGACCTGCCTGGTGTGTTCCTTGTTCTTCATGATGCTCTCTGCGCTTTTAACGGACCTCTGAGACTATCACAGTGCAGGTGCATTTATACGGAGACTTGATTACACACAGGTGGATTGTATTTATCATCATTAGTCATTTAGGTCAACATTGGATCATTCAGAGATCCTCACTGAACTTCTGGAGAGAGTTTGCTGCACTGAAAGTAAAGGGGCTGAATAATTTTGCACGCCCAATTTTTCAGTTTTTGATTTGTTAAAAAAGTTTGAAATATCCAATAAATGTCGTTCCACTTCATGATTGTGTCCCACTTGTTGTTGATTCTTCACAAAAAAATACAGTTTTATATCTTTATGTTTGAAGCCTGAAATGTGGCAAACGGTCGCAAAGTTCAAGGGGGCCGAATACTTTCGCAAGGCACTGTGTGTGTGTGTGTGTGTATATATATATATATATATATATATATGTATGTATATATATATATATATATATATATATATACACACACACACACACACACACACACACACACACACACACACACACACACACACAACTACATATACATACATATTAATACACAGAAATACATACACTGAGTGGACAGAACATTAAGGACACCTTAATATTGTTGCCCTCAGAACAGACTCAATTTGTCAGTGATATGGACTCTACAAGGTGTCGAAATTGTTCCACATGGATGCTGGCCCATGTTGACCCCAATGCTTCTCACAGTTGTGTCAAGTTGGCTGGATGTCCTTTGGGTGGTGGACCATTATTGATACAGACGGGAAACTGTTGAGTGTGAAAAACCCAGCAGCGTTGCAGTTCTTGAAGAAAACCGGTGCGCCTGGCACCTACTACCATACCCCGTTCAAAGGCACTTTAATATTTTGTCTTGCCCATTCACCCTCTGAATGTCACATACACAATCCATGTCTCGATTGTCTCAAGGCTTAAAAATCCTTCTTTAACACGTCTCCTCCCCTTCATCTACACTGATTGAAGTGGATTTAACAAGTGACATCAATAAGGGATCATAGCTTTCACCTGGATTCACCTGGTCAGTCTATGTCATGGAAAGAGCAGGTGTTCATAATGTTTTGTACACTCAGTGTATAAATACATGTAAATACATGTGAACACAGCACACACTCTACCGTCTAAGCGATCCATTGGATGAGAGATCCAAACAGAGGTCTTAACTCTCAGTGGTTCAGATCAGAGATCTCCACTCCCCTGGCATTACCACAAGTCTAAGGGTCATTGCTGTAAAAGTTAATGCATTCTCAATTTTAATTTTATTTAAATTGGTCTTTTTAATGCACCCGCATTTATGTAAAAACCTACATATTCTTATGCATGAAAGCGCATGGTCCACACACACTAATACAAAACACGCACGCGCACACACACTCTGACACACACACTCCCCCTGTGAGTGGGTTGTTTGGCTGAGAACAGCTTGGGCACACCACAGAGAGCAGAAACGGGGGCATATGTCATCATGATGGTTGTTTTTGGTTTACCCGGGCCACAAAGGTTCCCTGGCTTCATGACCTCGGGCAAAGTGTGTGTGTGTGTGCGTTAGTTAGTAGCTGACGTAATAGGATTTGCGTGTGTGTTTTGTTTGTGTAGTCCACTAAGCAGACATTCTCATGCAGGGGGACGTACTCATTGTATTTGTGTATACGTGATGAGGACACATGTTGTTTACGTACGTACGTGTGCCTGCATGCGTTTTGTATATGGCATACGTGTTACGCGTACGTGTGTGTGTACGAATGTGTGTCCCCATGTGTCTCTGTAGATCCATCTCGCTCTCTCGCCCTCTCTCTCTTTCTCTCTCTTTCTCCCTCTCTCTATTTCTCCCTCTCTCTCGCTCTCTCTTTCTCCCTCTGTCTCTCTCTCTCTTTCTCCCTCTCTCTCTTTCTCCCTCTCTCTCTTTCTCCCTCTCTCTCTTTCTCCCTCTCTCTTTCTCCCTCTCTCTCTTTCTCCCTCTCTCTCTTTCTCCCTCTCTCTCGCTCTCTCTTTCTCCCTCTCTCTTTCTCCCTCTCTCTCTCTCTCTCTCTCTCCCTCTCTCTGTCTCTCTCTCTCTCTGACCTTGTGTCTGTCCGTCCGTCTGTCCTTCCAGAGGAGCGGAAGTATACGTGTCACCTGTGTCCTTATGCAGCCAAGTGCAGAGCCAACCTCAACCAGCACCTGACCATCCACTCTGTCAAGCTGGTCAGCACCGACGCAGAGCAGATGGTCAGCGCCGTCACCACCGCTGAGGGACGAGACGGGAAGACCTTCCCCTATTACTACAGGTGCTGCTACGCTGAATGAAAGAAACACTCCAAAGAAACATTGAATCTACTAGAGTCTGGTCGACGCACCTGTTCTCAGAGCGGTAGTCACAAGAACTGTCCCTGTACTAATGTACACAGACCCATAATAAAAGTCTGTCCCTATAGTTTTTGGCAAGTACGTGTTCATCCATAGCAGGCGTCAAAGATATCACGTGTGTGTGTGTGTGTGTGTGTGTGTGTGTGTGTGTGTGCACAGAAGATCTATCCGTATAATGACTGACACATGCAATTTACTGATCCCATAAATTGGGGTCAGCATCAGTAATGTAAACCATGGACTGTACATGACTGACCTATTTCTTTACTGGTCTGAGGTCAGCCTTTAGGGTTTGATTAGGAATTAATGATGTCTTCTCGCCTCTATAACCGGGTCTGAGATCAGCATTTGGTCTATGTTCAATACCTCGCTCCTTTCCCCTCTAGCTGTGACCTGTTCTGAGATCAGTGTTTAACCCCTCCCTCTTCCTGTCCATCTAGCTGCCATGCGTGTGGTTTCCAGACGGGGCTGAACGCCCAGTTCGTCAGCCACATGTCTCTCCACGTGGACAAGGAGCAGTGGATGTTCGCTCTGTGCTGCAGCGCCTGTGACTACGTCTGTGTGGAGGAGAGCGACATGAAGTCCCACGTCAGTCACGGACACACAGGTAGATCATCTGTCTTCTGCTCAGGCATGTATTGTATGGAGAGATCGCTTTGGTCCACCTCTTGTCCCCGGGGGCAGCAATAGGACGAAGTCAGCTTGTACAACCAACTTGATGGCATTTCTTTTCCAGCTGAACTTGGTTTTGCTGCCATCGAACTGTTCCAAATTGTATTGATTCCCTTCCTGAAGCGTGTATCTATCTGCTCGCTCGGACTCATGGGTTTTAAAGTGCTGTTTTGATGTAAGGATAGGCTAGAAAGAGGGGGTTTATACATTTTCTTACACCCAGTCTATACCTTTTACATCCATGAGGAGGACTGGAGAAGTCTGCACCTCGGATCGTAGCCAAACAATGTTTTAAAGCTTTCAGAAGAGACCAACCTTTCAGAATGATTCTCAGATCAGCTGTGACATGTTGTTGGTAGGGAGCTGTTGGGGGAGTGTTGCAGATTGAGGTGCTACTGCTGACTGCTCAGAGTAGAAACAGCTAGTTTAGTTCACAGCCGTTTATAGTAGAGGGAACCAACATGTTCAGTCTCAACACACTGAACTGATGTGACAATAAAGTAAAGCTTCATAAAACGAGTCCCTTCCCGGGAGTGAGAGGAGACTCTAACTCTGTAAACTACCCAAACAGAAACAACTTCCACTTTGAATAACAAAACATGTAGATTATTTTCCCTCCCTCGACCTTCCCTGGACTTTTTAAAGCCACTGGTCCAAAACCCAGCCTGTCAATGTATTTTTTTGGTCCGTAGCGGCTTTGTCCGGTTTATCGTCCGACGCGGTTGCCCGTCTTGCCCTTCCGTGGCAGTGTGTGTGTGTGGGATTGTCCGGTAGTGTTGCAGACAGCTGAGGGGTCCTCACGGAGGCCGGGGAGCGACCTTGTTTATCTACGATGGCTGCCCCTTATCGTGCCTGAGGGGAAAAATCAATAGGCCCTCTGGTCCGTCAGAGGCAGGCCAGGGTTCACACACACACACACACACACACACACACACACATTCTTACCCTCTCTCACACAGACACAGAGTGGTGAGTCCATATCGAAGCTTGGCATTTAGGCTAGCCTCCACCCACTAGCAAACATGGCTGCTGAAAACACACCACATTGGGGCTGTAGAAAAGACTGCTGGGTGTTTTTTGTCAACTGATAGTGTTTGGACACCACATCTCCCACAGCCAAGCTCCAGACAGACATGGAAACGGCTGAATTCAGCAAGTGTTACGCCTGAAGTTGGCCCCCACTAAGATGTGTGTCAGCCACATGGGCAAGGGGTCAGACTGGTGGCCCCACAGCAGGGAGCCTGGCTGCTGCTAGGGCTAGAAACAGGATACTGTGTGGTGGTATAGTAGGAACAGGACAGAGATACTGTGTGTGTGGTGGTACAGTAGGAACAGGGCAGAGATCCATTCAATCTCCCAGATTCTCCCAGATATTTATGCATTAGGTGCTTTCATTTCTGAACTGTGAAAATACCCTCAAATATAAGGTGACATTCTGTACTGTCGCATCATATTAAACATATTAAAATCCAAAATGGTGGAGTATAGAGCCACCTTTTTAAAGTTTTCGCTTCACTGTCCAATCCGTAGGGGAGTGTAACACAGGTTTACAACGTTTTCCACCCTCATAAAAAGTCAAGTGCGTTTGACTAAACACATGCTTCAATAGCATCTTGGACCTTGTAAAAAGTGCTAACAAGGAATATGCCAACAGGGATGATAAATGATGTGGTTTCCCACAAGGGACAAGCACTCTTTGAATGTTTAGAGCATCATGTACTCTATAGCTCCCTTAGATAGTGGAGTGGTGAGCCTCGTTTTGTCTTTAATCTACCTCTAGAGGTCTTCGGCGTTGAGAGAGATGGATACAATGGTATTTCACTCTCTGCTTTCTGAGTTTCTATACCTGCATTCTATACCTGCATTTCTATACCTCTCATTCTCAAGGATAAAAGTGTGTAGGCCATGCACAATATGTGTCTTTGAATGCATCTGTGTGAATGCCTCCGTGCGAGTGTGTGTGTGTGTGTGTGTGTGTGTGTGTGTGTGTGTGTGTGTGCGCGCGTCGGCCATTTCACAATCCATGGCAGCCAGAAGCCCTATACTCCTTCACCTCCCTCCCTCCCTCTCCTTCTCCCTGACTGAATGCCCTTTGTTGAGCTGTGCCCTGAGTTGCTCCCGCCATCTTAGCTCCCTTAGCCGTGACCCTCCTCCTCCCCTCTTCTCTTTCTCTCTCTCTCTCTCTCTCATACTCTCTCTCTCTATCCCAGAGAAGTGCAGTCAAACAGAGAGAGGAAAAAAAAGAGATCAATAAAAGCATACTGGCTGTTGATTGGACTGGCAGCAGGGCTCCAGTCAGAGGACATGGCCCTGAAGCTGAGTCTGCCTGCCTGCAGTGTGTGTGATTTTCATTTTGTATTCAGAGAGAGAGAGAGAGAGAGAGTGTGTGTGGTTTTGACTGTAGTTTAGTGCTTTTCCTCCTTTTATTGGGTTGAGGTACCCTGTCTAATGTTGAGAATGCACTTATGATGACGGTGGCAGTGCTGGTAGTGACAGAATTGGGGTGTATTACTTAATCATTCAGGAAGTAAAGTGAAATGGAATTACAATGGTACATTTTCTGAATTCGATGATGATGATAATCACGATAATGACAATGCTGATGTTGATGATGATTGACTCTTGACCCCTCTTCTTCATAGGTCTGAACTCGCGGAGCCCCCTCAGTGAGACGAAGAGCACCTCCTCCTCCCTGTCGGCCCTCAGCGATTCGCTGAACAGCTCAGAGGGTGGAGAACTTACCCATGCCAATGAGGAGCTCAAGAACCTGCTGGCCCCTCCCTCCTCTGCAGGCAGCCAATCCAGCTCCAGCAGCCACTCGGGATCAGGAACTGAAGAGAAGTCTGAGAAAGGCAAGGAGTTCTGGGATGTATAGGCTGGAACATTATGTGGAACTACAGTTAATTTAATCTACTTACAATTCTGTATCCTTAAAGGCCCAATGCAGCTGTTTTTATCTCAATATCAAATCATTTCTGGGTAACAATAAGTTACAGTGTTAGATTCCATTACAGTGTTAGATTCCATTAAAAATGTGCAAAAAACTACTTCTCAAGCAAGATTTTTGCTAGGACTGTCTGGGAGGGGTCTGAGTGGAGAGGGGAAAACTGAAAACTAGCTGTTATTGGCAGAGAGGTTTGGAACTCTCTTTGTTATTGGTCTATTAACTCATTTACCGCCTGGTGATGTCACCATGAAAATCTGAAACTCCCGCTCATGCTAACCTGCTGGTTAGATGGTCCTGTGTATGTTGTATTTTCAACCAGCAGCTATCAGGAAATAACACTGATCACATTTTTTTCACACTTTTACAGTGTTAGTTTCATCAGCTGTTGTACAATATGATATTAAACACAGAAAACAGAATTTTGACTGCACTGGGCCTTTACAGAGAGAGTGTGAGCCCACCACTTTATCTACTTCCCCAGAGTCAGATGAACTCATGGATACCATGTTTACGTCTCTGCGTCCAGTATGCAGGAAGTTAGATGTAGTTTTGCACGCTATTTCTAACTAGCGCTAGCGCAATGACTGAATGTCTCCTCGAACAGCTAGCATGCAAAAGCACAGACTTTTTTCACGTAAATTATGCAGTGACGTAAAGGTGTGTGTGATGTGTCCAGAATATGTGAGTTAAAATACGAGCATATCACGGGGGTGATGTTTAATTAAGAGGACGAGGAGCACTGCAGTCATGCTAACTCCCTCTCTCCCCCACCAGGCTTCGAGTGCGTCTTCTGCAACTTTGTGTGCAAGACGCGGACCATGTACGAGCGCCACCTCCAGATCCACCTGATCACGCGCATGTTCGAGTGCGACGTGTGCCACAAGTTCCTGAAGACGCCCGAGCAGCTGCTGGAGCACAAGAAGTGCCACACCGTCCCCACCGGAGGGCTCAAGTAAGGAAAGCAAGTACAGACAGAGGTTCCTACTCCACCACCCCCCACCCTACCCTACCCCGACTCCTCCCTCACACATGTACAAACGCACAGGCAGACGGTAACCCACTGACCGACTGACTATAGCATGCACATTAAGTATGCACATTAAGTATGCACATTAAGTCGAAAACATGCGTGTAAGACCACATGCATAAACATAATACACACGCAGTCTGAACTGTAAATGTGTGCATGCATTCAGCCACACTTTCAAACTAGATGACGTCAACACACAGACACTGTCCAACATACACATTTACGTGCATAGGACATCTAGCTCACTGAAGCTATTAAGACATTCACAGAGTATATATAAACCGTGTTACACTCACAGCCCTTGATACCAAACACTGTCCCCCTCTGACCCAATACTCCTATACCCGTATAGGAGCCTCTGTTGTACTGTGTGATGTACACACACACACACACACAGTAAACCATACATAGCCATTTAGCCCGTCTGTTCATGTTAAATCAACGCTGCCAGTACATGAAGCTCCTTCAACACACACGCAACAACATGCTAATGACATTAGCCTAGCCATGAAGCTCCTCCAACACACACGCAACAACATGCTAATGACATTAGCCTAGCCATGAAGCTTCTCCAACACACACGCAACAACATGCTAATGACATTAGCCTAGCCATGAAGCTCCTCCAACACACACGCAACAACATGCTAATGACATTAGCCTAGCCATGAAGCTCCTCCAACACACACGCAACAACATGCTAATGACATTAGCCTAGCCATGAAGCTCCTCCAACACACACGCAACAACATGCTAATGACATTAGCCTAGCCATGAAGCTTCTCCAACACACACGCAACAACATGCTAATGACATTAGCCTAGCCATGAAGCTCCTCCAACACACACGCAACAACATGCTAATGACATTAGCCTAGCCATGAAGCTCCTCCAACACACACGCAACAACATGCTAATGACATTAGCCTAGCCATGAAGCTTCTCCAACAC
The DNA here is from genome assembly GCF_013265735.2 of Oncorhynchus mykiss. Classification (NCBI taxonomy): domain Eukaryota; kingdom Metazoa; phylum Chordata; class Actinopteri; order Salmoniformes; family Salmonidae; genus Oncorhynchus; species Oncorhynchus mykiss. Next base: position 11,122,287 of record NC_048583.1, on the reverse strand, counting down.
ACACGCAACAACATGCTAATGACATTAGCCTAGCCATGAAGCTTCTCCAACACACACGCAACAACATGCTAATGACATTAGCCTAGCCATGAAGCTCCTCCAACACACACGCAACAACATGCTAATGCAATTAGCCTAGCTATGAAGCTCCTCCAACACACACACGCAACAACATGCTAATGACATTAGCCTAGCCATGAAGCTCCTCCAACACACACGCAACAACATGCTAATGCAATTAGCCTAGCCATGAAGCTCCTCCAACACACACGCAACAACATGCTAATGACATTAGCCTAGCCATGAAGCTCCTCCAACACACACGCAACAACATGCTAATGACATTAGCCTAGCGCTGTGCTTTTAAAGCCTGGAAACACAGATGCATATTTTATACCAGATAGATGTTATATTTTCCCAGATTGCATTTGAAACCATCTGGAATGAAAGTAGTACATGCATTCACATGCAATCACTAAACAGGAAATCTGAACAGAAAATATTTAAGCGCAGTAGGAACAGATTGTTTGTTAACACACAACAGTCACTGTCATTTTTATGTTTCTTTTTTTTGTTTGTATCTATTTGTCAAAGTTGTTTGCCATGATACGCAGTCAGTCAATGCACGTGTAGAGCCATCGATATCAATCAGACGCCATTGAACTCATCTCGCCATTAACTGATCGGCCGACACGGTCACTTGACCATGTTTAATGTCAAGCTGTCACCACTATTCACCAGATACTGTCCATTGTCTAGCCATCGGTAGCATTCGATCAGTAGTTGGTTTGGTGTTTGGAGTGAGAGAGTCAGGGTCGTAGTTTACTGAGGTATCTGTTAGTGTCTCGTCTTGTTACAAGGAGTAGAGGCACGGTTAAGGTCTCAATACGCCACCACCAATTCTCTCCACGTTCATTGTTCAGTACAGGAACACACACACACACACCATCAACACTGCTAACAGTATTAGTCCATTTTAGGTACATGGGCATGTATTTATTTCACATTTCAAATGTTCAAGGGTGCAATTAGTTCAGTCATTATAGTAGAGTGTTTTAATGTTTGTTAGAAATCCATCCTCTATCCTGACTTTAAAACCAGACAGACAGTCCACATTAGCTGTGCGGGGAAGGATTTGAGAGGTCAGAATTAAAAGCAGGTTGCCCAAACACAGCTGCCCCCTCAGTCCAGTTCAAGAGGGTATCTCTAGTCTAGACTCTAGAGTAGTGTGTCCAGGCAGGGTTGTGTACTAAGTAGTGTGTGCTCAGCAGTGGACGGTGGGGTGACGGAGTGGTGGTTATCCACTGCAATGGAGAACACTTTCAAATCAAGCCAGCTTACTAAGCTGGACAAAAGACAGACGAGTTGTAGACAATGGAGAAAAAACACTTTTTATAAGAGAGGGAGACGAGGCTGTAGTGTGTACCGAAAAGGAGAGTGTACTGTGCACTCTGAGTGTGGCGTGAGGCGTGTCTAGGACAGAGAAGGGCCTCCCTTTACCAGTGCATCCTTAGTGTACTCAGAAGTGTTCATTCAGGAGTGTATGTCCAGGAGTGTATGGGAGAGAGAAGGTGTGTGTAGGCTCTTCACCACGTGGCTGGTTGTATTCTGAGGTGATTCTGTTCTGCAGGGTTTGTGAAGCGCTTTGGGGCCCAGAGCAGATGAATGGTGCTATTTAAATGTAAGTGCCACATTTCCATTTATTTCAGTTATCCTTCCATTCCTAATTCCGTCCAATCCTGTTCTCTTTCCACAACCTGTCTCTGCCCAGTTCTACATGCCCCACCCACCTACCACCAACCCACTCCAAACACACTTTCAACCCCAACCCACTCTACACACTTTAAAATTTCAACAACACACACACACACACACCAATCATTCCTTTAGGGTCAAATATTCAGGACACATCACACACACCTTTCCTCCTTCACCTTCCCCCTCTTCATCCTCCCTTGTGTTGAAGTCTTAAGGTGTGTATTTTGGTCATCGTGTATTTAAGTCCTCTCTTCGTTAAACCTCCCCTCGCTATTGTGTGTGTATTTCCCATGTCCTGCCCCCTTCCACTTCCTCCTTCCTGTTTCCCAGGTGCCCCGTCTGCATTTATTCCACCAATCGACCGGCGGCCATGGAGTGCCACCTGAAGACCCATTACAAGATGGAGTACAAGTGTCGCATCTGCCAGTCGGTGTGGTGCGACCAGCCCGCGCTGGAGAGGCACATGCGCGAGCATCGCCTCGGCAACCACTACAAGTGTGAGCAGTGCGGCTACCTGTCCAAGACGGCCAACAAGCTGATCGAGCACGTGCGCGTGCACACGGGCGAGCGGCCCTTCCACTGCGACCGCTGCGGCTACAGCTGCAAGCGCAAGGACAACCTGAACCTGCACAAGAAGCTGAAGCACGCCCCGCGCCAGACCTTCGGCTGCACGGAGTGCCCCTTCACCACCACCCACCCCTTCATCTTCAGCCGCCACCTCAAGAAGCACCAGGGTGGAGGGGAAGGGGAGGAGGCCGGCGAGGAGGAGTTCCAGGCCCAGCTAGGGGGCTCTCTGGTGGGGTCTCTGCGGGGCGGGGAGCCCTTTCTCCTGGGGGTAGGTGGAGATGGGAGTAGCGGGGGAAGCGGTAGCAGCAGCCCCCTCATGATTCTCTCTGCCTCCCAGGCCCTGCAATCTGTCGCCCTGTCACTCATCACAGGGAAACAACACCATCATCAACAGGAGCTCCCGCCCCCAGCCCAGCGTTACCTGACAGCGACCACAACCAATGGCGGTGGCCCCTCCCTCTTCTTCCCCTCCCCACGCCATGTCTACGAGCAGTTGGGAAACTGCGAGCGGGCGCACCTGATCCCCCTCACAACCCTGTTCACCCACCGCCACCGCTCCACATTCCACTCGCCCCTCTCCAGACTCCAGAGGCCGCCCTCCTCCGCCCCCCCTTTCCTCTCCTCCACCGCCGCCTCACCCTCTCCTCCCTCGCCCACCTCACTCAAACACTCCTTCCTGGCTTACCTAGGACTGGGACTGACGGAGAGAGCCAAGACTGTGTGACTGTTCTCCTCTCCTCCTTCTCATCCCTATCTCTCCCCCCTCCTTCTCGTTCCCCTTTCTCTCCATCCCTCTCTCCCTGGACAGTGGTGTGAATGATCGTTATCCACTGCGATGGGGAAAACTTTCCAATCAAGCCAGCTGAATAAGCTGGACAGAGACAGACAAGTAGTTATTGTAGACAATGGAAAAAAAAAAAAAGAATTTATCAGAGAAAAGGCTGTATGTGCTAAAAAATGCATTTATATCAAAAGCTGCTTTTCTTATCTGTTATATCGATTGAATTATTACTCTCTATCTCTACTTTTTATTTTCTAATGTTTGTTTTTTGGACTTTTGAATGACCAGGACCCAACTGCATTACCTGTAAAACGGATCCGTGTTTTATTTTTGTTTTTGTTAGAAAAGTAGAAAAAGAAGAAGAAACAAAACAAGTGCTCTGACATTTTTAGTGCGTTTTTGTCTTTTGGCTACTACGCATCAGAATAGCATGCCTGCCTCTTTGTTTCCGCTAGCTTTGATGCACGTCATTTAATAGGGTATGATGAACCAATCCCCAGGCTGTTAAATTGTGATGCGCCGCGAACAAGAACCAATGAAACGGAACGCTTTTTCTCAAAAGTCTCGTTTCCAAAGCAACGCCTCAAACCACGCACTTAATGAATTATTTAACAAATGTGTTCTGTACATAGTTTTGTAGCCGTCAATCTCCCCCACAACTAAGCTTTGACTTTATCTGTTTGGCTTTGTGTAATGGTGAAACCATATGCATCAAACGTCGACTTGAACTCACCTTTGTCTCAGGTGGCGGTCGTCTTGGCAACCCATACACACCGGTGACATCTTGTACGTTGTTTGAAGTTGTGCGGTGGGGTGGACAGAACAAGTGACATTCTCTACTCAAGGCCCTTTGCCAATTCAATGTAACACACGTTATAGCCTCATGCTATAGTCTTTGCTTTCCCCAACTTAGCCCTTGTGTAACCGTAGCCTAGTCCCAGGTCTGTTTGTGCTGTCGTGACAATGACCGTAGAAATTGGCAAGACACCACAAACAGATCTGGGACCAGATTAGTTTTACCCCAACAGCCCACATCAAAGGATCCACGAGGACACCTGTAACCCCTGAGACCAGGGTCCTAGTCATTAGGCACCAAACGGAAGAAAAAGGACTGAATCACCAGAACTTGTCGTTATGCTACGTTGCGCCCTAATGAATACGACCCAGGTGGTGTTCAGTCCAGCATCATGTGTAGAACTATGTATGGACTGGCGCACCATTACGTTAGATAAGCTGTAAGAGAGAAGTGTTTTGTGGAGGTGACCAGCTAACGGGGTGTTAAAACCCCCAGCGGCTCCGGGCACCACAGGCCGATTCAATGGTGCTTTTTCGAGCTCTTTTGTAATTTTGTGTAAAAGAAAGAAACTGCTCCAAAATGACTTGAATGAATGTATTTTTCGTTGTTGATGTACGTGATGCGAACGTGATACAGATGTGCGGTGTAGTTGCAGGCAGGGACTGTTGGGTACCGTTGCCTATATGACAGAAAGCAAGGGGTTGGTTTTTATAGGTCGGTGGCCTTCTGTGTCTTTTTAGGTTGATCATTCGTTTTTTTTCCCCTCTCTTTCTCTTTTTTACTGAGCCTTTTAAACGTAGGACGATGAGCGTTTTCTACTAACGTGCATCGCTATTATGAAGCCATTTTGATGAAGGCTCCGATAGGTCCAATGTTGTTGACGAGGAAGCAGCCATATTTTTGGTTTTGGTGGTGTAGCTTCTATCTCAGTGAGAAGACATGGTACTGCTTTCTATTCCCCCTTCGCTCCATCTCTCAGTTGTAATTGCACTTAGCTTAGTCCCATTTCAAAACCAAAAGCACTTAGCTAGTTCATATTGTTATAGTGTAAACGGTTGAGCTGTCGGTCCGATAGGATATCACCGGAAACAGACTTATTACCTTTTTAAGATGTTTGCTGTGAACGATCTGAATCAAAACCGTGGTTTCCTGATTTTTGTTGTGTAGACATTTTGTGGTTTAGTGCGGAGGGTTTTTACCTCTGTAAAATTGCAGAGTGCAGATGAACACAAATTGCATGAATTAGGCAGTCGAGGTTGAACTATACTACGCTGGGAGACCCAAAGGGCCCAGGCTAAATTGTCAAAGCCAATTTTGCACAGTGCTGCACTTTTTGAACATGAAAAATGTATTTATCTGTACAGACGGAGATGCTCAACATGGAGAGTGTACATGAGACCAGGCAGCATAATAAAGGCATTTTGGTTTCTTTTATGCAAAAGCATTACCCATTTAATTGACCTCGCTCACATTCCCAAGTGGTCTTTAAGCCAAAATGGTTTCTTATTTGTAAAGGGATTTTTTTTTTTACCTTAATTGTTTTGCTTGTTTATTGTACTTTTCATTTTCTTGTGATTTTTTTTATTTTTTATATATATTTTTTTTATTTCTTTGTAATGACAACAACAACAAATTGAGAGAACAATGCATTGTTAAGACCAAATGAAACTTAAAAACGAGGTTGTGATGCTAGGATTAAATCCGTCACTTCCTGGTAACGGAGGGGTGTAACAGTCCCTGCCACACACACACTCCTAGGTCAGCTCCAGCTCCTTATCTATCCTCTAATATGTAATACTCTAGTGCCACTTGGTGGAAGGGAACCGCCTGAGACCACTGAGAATGAGTCAAACTGATTTTCAGGGTCCAAATCTAAAAACAAAAAATAAGAGGAACAAAAAAGAATGTGCCCGTCTTTTTACGACTGACTGTATGCCTTTTTTTATATATATATATATAGCTACCGCATAATCATTATGTAATCAAGAATGGCTGCAGTTGTTTCTTCTTATAAAACGGCCCTTTGGTCTGGTTGGTGTGTCTAAGGAGAAGAAAAGGCCGACAGGGATCGCTTCTCTGTCCTTTCCAAACCCGGTATTTTTAAGCACTTATCGTTTGCTTATAATTTTTTGCCTAAAGGTGATTTTTTTTTTTTTAAATGGTATGTCGGGTGACTACCTTTCTGAGCACTTCGGCGTATGCATGACATCTCTCTCTCTCTCTCTATTTTATGACTCGACAAGAACTATCTTCTTTTTTTGTGTGTTTTCGTTCATCTTTTTGGCACTCAGTAAAAATTGGTATGTGCTGTATAAAGCTTTCTGATTAGTTAATTGTTAAGGCTGTACAGGGTTGTTTGTGACAATAACTGGTAAATAGATCATTTGTACTTTTTTGGTTTTTGTATTCGTTTTATCTTTGTTTTGGCATTATTTTATGTTCAAAAGTTGCCAGATATAAATGTAACAGGATTTGAAAGTAAAGCTTACAACAGATGTTCCACCTCAGGTCTGGTTTTTCTTTCGACTCTATAATGTCATTTTCAATGTCATGTTGTCTTGATTGTATATAGTTGAAACGGCCTCTCTCCAGGTACAGCTGCTACACCGGTGGAGACGTTTACAACGGGAAAGAAAAGAGCAGAAATGGATCCTCCCAAAAGTCTAATTATGGAATACCTCCAACCGGCCAACACTCAGGCCTTATGAGAGACGGCGGAGGACTCTTTCTGATGCGACGCAGCTCTCTATACGTTTCATAGGCTGTGACATCTGAAATGGCACCCTATTTCCTATATAGTGCACTACTTTTGACCCCTGTTCCCTATAAAGTGAACTACTTTTGACCAGGGCCCGACAGGGTTAACTGACAACGACGAAAACGGTGCATGCGCTTCAATGGGGCAGAAGGCCGTGAGTTGTTATGATTCTGGATGGCCAGATAGCTAGCAACAGTAACAACAAGCTGCCATGTAGTGAATCGCAAGTGGCTTATTTCAGCTAGTTTGTTCTTGAGTCAAAACAAGACATGGTATCATGTCACGTCTATGCTAATATGGCTAAAATTAGCTAGCTAGCTAACCAACAACAGTAACAATATATTTGAGAAACAAGTGCTCATTGTGAAAATGTATTTATTATTTATGTTTTCAATAAACATTGGAGACTAAGTATACTTTACATGTTGTCAACAATCTAAGGCAACCCCGTCTGTTTTGCCCCATAGTTGCGCACACCTCGGTTTTGTTGCTAAACAACCAACCTGTCTTGGGGGCACTGGTTAAAAGTAGTGCGCTACATAGGGAATAGGGTGCAATTTGGGGAATGTCCACAGTGCTGTAATGGAGGCAGCAGACAGCAGCAGCACGTTCTCACCCAGCCAGAGGTTGGGGCCAGCCTAATGAAAACAGATGAAGCAGAGATAAAGTGTTTGCAGAAATTAAGGGACTCATTTATCACCGTTAGGCCCCGAGCTATAGAACACCTTGGTCTAAAGTTCTCCTTTAACAGGCCTACAGTCAGTATCCCAAACACACACACTCTCTCCCTCTGTCTACCACTCTTCTCTCCTTCCCCCCCTCTCATTCTCTCTCCCCCTATCTTCCCCCTTTCTCCTCCCCCCTCAATTCAATGGCTTTATTGGCATGGGAAACATATGTTTATATAAAGTAGATAATAAACAAAAGGGAAATAAACAATTAAAGACATGTCTAATTCAAACTGAAATAGTGCATATTGTATAAACAGCCAATACTTTGAAGGGGTGAGAGAGAGAGATCTCCCTCCCTCCCCCTTAAGTATTGACAGTTGCATATGGCTGTTTATATGATATGCACTATTTCAGTTGAAAGTCAGTGTGTATTATGCAGTAATGTTATCTGTTCATATTAGCCAATGATCTGTACATACAGTACCTCATCCACATGATTTCAGTGTTGCTCAGAGTAAAGTATGGAGCTTCGGCGATGCTAGACCAAATGGTCACCTCACTGCCCTGGATCTTAACCTTTACAGAGTTCACCCGTGTTCAAGTCTGAAACTCCTCTCTCTTCTCTATGTAGTTCAGATGTTGGCGTCTAGATCCGGTCTGGCCGTTTGCCATACCGTGGTATTAATGAGTCTCCTCTCCAGTGTGTTTAAAGCGGCTTAATTAAGTTCAAAGCAGTGCCAGGGTCACTAGAGGCCTGCTCAGCTGACCTCCCTATGAGTGGAAGTGTTGATTAGGAAGTGGAGATGGAGGCACTCGCGCGGGTACATACACACTAGTGGAGACACACTCCTACACACACACACAGCAGGACATGTATTGATTTGAGGGTATATAGACGTCTAAAGATTGACTTCCATTCATATTTAGCTCATGCCTATAACACCTTAATTACTATACAATGCTATTGTCCAAAATTGAGAATTTCTCCCTCACAAAAAAGGTGTATATATATATTTATAATAATATCCCTCCACCCCTGGGCTCAAGCTGTCTGCACAGCGAAGACCTTTCGACACCACCCCGTGAAAGTTGGCCGGCACCGATCGATAGCGTGTTAGCTTTTTGTTTGTAGGTTCAGGCTGCCTTGGCTTTATTACAGCTGGTTCGAGTCACGGGGGAGTCGCAGCGGCGCGGATTTGCAGGCCGAGGGAGAGAGAAAGAGAGGGAAAGAGACAGAGAGCGAGAGGAGCTCCCTCTTGTTTGCCAAAAGTGTAATCCCACTGTGACCTGGGCTGACCCCGCCCTGAGAGGAAAGCTGCTTAGACAGAAGTGTGTGTCGGCAGGAGGGAGCTGCCACCCAGCGGCCTGCCTCCCTCTGTCTTTCCACGTCTCTCTCTTTCTCTAGTATGGTGATTCTCTCCATCTACTCTTTTTCTTTCTCACCGTACCCCTCTACCTTTCTCTCTCTCTCCACTCCTTTCTCTCCTCCCCTTTATTTCTACCGCTCATTTCCCTCGCCTGCCCTCCTTTTCTCTCCCTCCATCTCTCTCCACCTCCCTCTTATTCCCCCTTTCTCTCCTCCCTCTACTCTCATGTCTTCCCTGAAGCATCAATACTTCCCAGGATCCCTCTCTTCACCCGTCTGTCCATGGTGGGTTTGAGGTCTTAGCATGTGAAGGAGGAGGAGCTGAGGCAGAGCTAAGTAAAGACAGATCCTCTCTCCCCTCCATAGAGAAAACAAACTGAGGCCCTATATAGTGCACTGCTTTTGACCAGGGTCCATAGTGCTTTGGTCAAAAGTAGTGTGCACTATAAAGGAGATAGGGGTGCCATTTCGTACGTAGCCAGAGAGACAAAGAGACGGCCTGCAACAGAGAGGATCGTTGGTGCAGAGAACACTAAGGGGGAAACTAACTGTGGAATTGATTTAGCATGGGGTATACCAGCACTAATGCAACTTTTCAGAAATGACTACTTTTCAGACCAAACTTATTTTATAAAGTTCATGTAATTTCAGATCGAGTTCAATCCAAAGTGCTACAACCTTATCCATTCGTTGATAATCGCATCGTTCTATTACGTCTGGACAGCTTCCACCTCAGGTGAGAAAAACACCTCTTATCCAATCAAGAGCTGGGATCTAGCCAAATAAAAAAGGGATAGGGGGACGATCTGTAGCCTGGGCTCGGTTTCCAAGTGCACTACTTTCGACCAGAGCTCTATGGATCCTGGTCTAAAGTAGTGCACTTTATAGAGAACAGGGTTCTATGTGGTAGCCCTGCAGTCTCCTGTGGTGTATCACTCATTTGCCCGTCCAGAATAGGCAACAGAGAGGACATGCATTTACTTGCTTGTCCTTCTGCAGCCAATCCCACCAACCAGGGCCAGACGTCACCATCACTAGCCAACCACCCCATGCGGTGTGAGCTCCTAATCGCAGGGGTGAGACATCGCTCGGGCAGAGGCGGGGGGGTCCGCGACAATCTGATTCAGGAAGCTCCACAGGAGGTACCAGCGCCACAGAGGAAGAGGGATTACCAAGAAGCCACCGGGCTCTGGCGTATCCAGACTTGGGGCCGACCCGGAACATTATAGGGTGATGGATCGTATAGCCACACACACACTGCCTCACTACACAACCCCAAACATAAGCTGGGTGATTTTGATTGGACAAGGAAGGCATGTTTACTGTACTGTATATAAGGGGGAGGGATATACTGTAACTTGGTGAAACAGGGGTCATACCCCTTAGCTAGGAAGAGTCATCTGAAATGGAGACCCAGTAAATCTCACGACTGTTGTCAGGGCTAGACTGTTACCATGGCACTACGGGACACTGACCAGCCATAGGTTACTTGGTTTCTATGGATATGAGCTCTTCGAACATAACACAATTGCATGAATAGGTCTTTTAATTTTCCTATTGGACATCACGCTCAGTGATACTGGCATCATCTTCTGTTTTGTTTTTGTTGACATTTAGAACATGATAGTATGTGCAGTCTTTTAAAATGTGGTAATTTACAGCATCTTGCCAGCATCAATCAGTTGCCATCAAATGCAATCTAAAATGTATCTCTTCTAATTATGCCATTCTACTCTATTCTATCTCTACATGTATTACTGCTTTATATTTATATTCCTCACCATTTCTGTCTATTACAAGACCAGCACTGATTTCAATGATTCAGATCCGTAGAGATCTGAGGCTGGCAGGTTTCTGTGTGTCTGGCTTTTTAAGAGCAGATCCAAGGTCAGAGACAAGCTAATCCTGCTCCTCATTCCCCTGCTGAAGTAATGAAGTGTAACACTGACCCCGGTCTCACCCCCAACACTCTGCTCCAGCTGGCCAGGTGAAAAACTGATCTGGAGACAGTTGTACTTTATTCTTGGTTTGGAAATACAGTAAAACCAGGTACAGTGGTTGTTTACTGAGGAAACCACACAGAGAAACATAAGGGTATCATTCTCGTTTTACAAATCCACCACAATATCCAACGTGACATTGAACCAGTGGGGTGTATTCATGGATGCCAAGGGAAGCCAGTCTTTCCAATCAGCATTGAGCTAAACTGAGTGAGCTCAACTGTGAATGGTCTTGGCACACCAAAAAAAAAAAAAAGTGTCATGGGAAGCCCGTTTGGATTTGTCGTCTCTCCTGTCAAATCGCATTGTGAGCATATGTCATTGACAGGATGTTTTTCTACTTGCACCAACACGCACAGACACAAATCAGAACCACGAACAGCCGCATTTTATTTAGCTTACGTAGATGGGACTAAATAGTTTTTGGTATCTTTTAGTTGTCATTGTATTAGACTAAGCAGAGGTGATTAGATGATGTTGAAATGTTGAAGTTGAAGCAAACAACACAATTATCACAACACACAGGTTGTAATGTGGCTTTTTCTTCTGGATTGGCTTCCCCAGTGATTTTACCCACGTACCACTACTGCGTTGAACAGACATGTTTAGAAACAGAAACCACCATCTTTAATAGAATCCTTCCTATTTGTGTTGAGACCTGATCACTGCCTGGTTAGTAGTGTTTTAAATGATTCCATGTACTTGAGCATCTAACGATTTCTACAATGCATTTCAATTAGCCTAATCCAATTGCGGTCTTCAATCAATTACGGGACCGCCCCCTACTCGTTTGTCTTCCAATCAAGACATTGGGAATCCTACCATCAATTCTCATTTAAGAGGAGAGCGGGTCAAACAAATTAACTTGGATCGCATCCATCCAGATGTCTGGTCTAGTCGTTGTACGTGGCTACTACTACACGATAAAACACATTTTTGGGCAAGTTGGACATCTTGCCTTCCCATCTTGGAATAAACGACTGATACATCATATAAGACTGCTGTGGAGTGTGGAGATATCATCAATTAGTATTTCATGTCCACCATCCGGATCATTATACAGTAGCTTACAAGGCAAGTTAGCATTGTTCTGGAGGCAGTTATGCAAAGTGGTCACTAGCTGGCACAGCCACAATATAAACCTAACCTTAACCACACCGCTAACCCTAATCTTAAATTAAGACAAAAAAATCATTTATGTATTTTTTTTTAAATTTAAACCCAATTTTGGACATTAAGTTCTGCCTCCAGGCAAGACTCAGGACAATAACACTGGGTGAATCAACGTTGTTTCCACATCCTTTCAATGAAATGATGTTGAACACACGTGAAATAGACGTTGAATTGACGTCTGTGCCCAGTTGGAAACGTCAACCTGAATACAAGCTTACTGTACGGAATACATATTAGAAACTTCCTCATTCCTCCTCAGACCTGCTCTAGTCATGTATCAACCATGCACAAGTCAAGCGTTAACCCTCCCCTAGTCAGGTGTCATCCCTCCTCCTCAACCCTCCCCTAGTCAGGTGTCATCCCTCCTCCTCAACCCTCCCCTAGTCAGGTGTCATCCCTCCTCCTCAACCCTCCCCTAGTCCAGGGTTTCCCAAACTCAGTCCTGGTGCCCCCCCTGGGTGCACGTTTTGTTTTTTGCCCTAGAACTACACAGCTGATTCAAATACCCAACTCATCATCAAGCTTTGATCATTTGAATCAGCTGTGTAGTGCCAGGGCAAAAACCAAAACATGCACCCAGGCGGGACCCCAGGACCAAGTTTGGGAAAGCCTGAAGCGTCAACCCTGCATTGGTCAGTTGTTACCTCTGCTGTAATCAAGCATGTTATTACTCCAACCTTGTGAAAGTGACAAACTGACGTGTTCATTTTCAGGAAAAACAACTTCATATCTGGGATTTCTATTGGAGAAGCAGTTTCTGCCCATCTTCATACTGTACTGGCTTTGCCTCAAAGGCTTACATATCTTGGTTAATAAGATTCTCAATTACACTCACACACACGTCACCATGACTACAGTAACAGAACATGATTATACCAGCATTTGTTCTGAAAATACAATGTACCAATGTCAGATAACACATCAGTTTCTTTACCAAAACAGACAGATCGGCAGAGGCGGCACTGGCACAGTACAACTAACAAATAAACAAAAGCTTACTCTACAGTATTGAGTTCAGCCCGTTCAGATGTAGGTGGCGACTCAGGAGCAGCACAACAATGGTTGCCAAGGTGCCCAGATAGTAATTTAACCCTCATTGGTGGAGAGGCACACAAGCTGAAGGGCAAATTCGTTTTTTCAAACTGAACTCTTTCCATTCTCAATATCTCCCCTGTCGTATAACAGATAAATACAGATTTTTAAGAGGGATTTCTGTAATCTGCAAATGCCAGCCATGCTCTTTCATTTCAGTAAGAAGACTGCATTCTGCTGTTGGGTGTAATTTAGGCTAATTGAGAGAAACAACGATAATGACTTCTATTGGAAACAGAATAGAGCAAGTTACACCACTAAGGTCAATAGCAGGAATGGCTGGACTTCAAAACTCTAATCTCGTTAGTTTCTCACTGCAGTCCACCATGAAATCGAGGCAGAATAATACAAGTAGTGCATATACGATCTGAAAAGGTCATCCTATAGGGAGACCTTCCTCCACCACACAAGAGCGCTCTCTCAGTCAGTTCTCAGGGCCATAGCATGTTTGGATGTCGATGAGCATGCATTCCATGGCACTGACTTCCAACAGTGAGTACCACAGGAATGGTTATCACAACAATTAGACTGACAGCGCTTTTCTAAACCAATCTTGATTTATTTTGTTTCCCTAAGATTAATGTCCGGCCTGTACAGTAAAGTAGGCTTTGGTTTGCAGTATAAAATGGGGCAATCTCTCTCCCTCTCTCATAAACACACACACTGCTAGCATGGATTCATTTAGGTGGTCATGTTAAATGATGCATACTAGCACATTCCTCTCCTTCTCTCTGACACACACACACACACACACACACACACACACACACACACACACACACACACACACACACACACACACACCCCTTGCTGCTGGAGCGAGACACCTGGCCCATATCCTCGTGCCAGAAAAACGCCACGTCCGGCTGTCCAGTCAGTCTGTGTCCAGTTGCCAGACCAGTGGTCCAGTGTGGCTGGCACCGGTTACCCTGCCCATCTGCCACCAGGCGCTAACTCGCCCCGTCGCCCGCTCTACCTGCTCCCACGCAACTTGTCCGGGGAGAGCGGGAAGTGGCGGGAACAATGAGTCACGGCGGTGCCCACTGCCCTGGCACGGCTCCCTGACATGTCAACGTGACGTGATGAAGCCAGCTTCACCAGCCACGGCCACAGCTTCCTGCCCACCTCACAGGCCTTTTTACTGTGGGCCGTGTCCGCTTTGCCCCCGGAGCAGAGAGAGGAGCCAGGAACATGCCAGGGCAGTAAAACGGCCAGTGATCAACTACCAGGGAGCAGAGCTCAGCTGCCATCTTGTTACCTCAGTGGGCAGAACAGGGTCGTGTTCATTAGGCATCAAACGGAACAAAAATGGACTGAAACAGGGATGGACCAGTTGAACCATGTCCAATAGGAAGCACTAGTTCCTATTTTCTGTTGTAAAAGGTTTTGATACGGTATACCCTGATGAATACGACCCTGGTAGGCTTAGGGCAGGGTGGAGAATGGGCTGTATCCATTACCGGCCATTAGTGAACCAAATCAAAACACACCCCTTTATATCGCATATTAAAAGGTGCATTTTTTTGAATACAAATATTTGTTTATCATTTCATATAGCCCAATTTTCAGATTAGGTTTGAGTGGTAGCCTAGTCATTTGGAGGGTCTGGTGATTGGCTGACCCAGTCCAGCAGTGGGCAGGGTTACCCCAGGGCAGAAGCACTGAGTGGTCATTAACATATGGCCAAGGAGAGGGCAAGGCAGAGTGCAGTCTATCGGTAGTTAATAGCAACTATCCAATATAAACCTCCTCTGCTCCAGAAAGTAAAAACTAGATTGCATCCCAAATGGCACCATATTCCCTATATAGTGCACTACTTTTGATCCAGAGCCCCTGGTCAAAGGTAGTACACTATGTAGGGAATAGGGTGCCATTTGGGAGGCGGACTAGAACACTTTTTACTGGTTGCCAAGGCTTTAAGTGCTGTAGCATTAATTCCTCCATCATAAAAGACACTGGGCTCAAAGCACAGTGGAATAGAATACAAGATTGTACCGTTCTTCTTCTGCCTCTCCACATGAGTCTGGGATTGTGGCGTGCAGGGAGCTGTCTGGTAGTTTTCCCTACACAGCAGAGAGAGAGTGTGTGTGTAGCTGTGGACAGGTGTGACAGGTTGACCTCCGTATGCAGCCAAGGAGGAGTGAAGGAGGGTAGTCCAGCACTGCCTCTCAAAACATGGTCTGTCTGGAGCACAGCCTGGAGAGACCACTGGTTGCCCAGCCTGGAGAGACCACTGGTTGCCCAGCCTGGAGAGACCACTGGTTGCCCAGCCTGGAGAGACCACTGGTTGCCCAGCCTGGAGGGACCACTGGTTGCCCAGCCTGGAGAGACCACTGGAAAGACACTGATAATAGAGACTGGCAAGAGGGCAGCAGGACCAGGAGAGAGAGAGAGAGAGAACAGGGGATATTCACTTTAGTATATTATCTACTTCACTTGCTTTGGCAATGTTGACATATGTTTCCCATGTCAATAAAGCCCCTTGAATTGAATTGAGAGGATAGAGAAGGGCCAGGAGTGAGAGATAGGAAGAGAGAGGGGGAGTGAGGAATGAGTAGAGATAGAGAGAGGGGAGAGAGAGAGAAGGGTATAGAGGAGAGGGGGATGAGGGCTAGTGAGAGAGTACAGCCAAAGATAATAAGGGGGAGTAGCTTAATTTTCACCCTACATATCACTGATCTAGGACACAGCCTCTCAAGGCAGAAAGCTGAGGCAGAGAGAGAAGAGATGGGAGGGGAGAGGCAGAGAGGGGGAGGGGAGAGGCAGAGAGGGGAGGGGGAGAGAGAAGAGAGGGGAGGCAGAGCGTTGCCAAGCCAGGACCTCTCTGCCTGGGTTGATGTCTCTGTCTCTGCCAGAGAACACTGAGTACTAACAGACACACACACCAGAGGGAGGAGACCGGGTCCAAGACGTCCAGCCACCTTTTGAAAGATGCACTTTGTCCTCCAGGTCTCGTCGGACATCCTTTTGTTTAAACAAGACGTCTCAGTCAGTCAGATGTTATTCCAGACATTCCAGATTATTGGCCCGCAGTAATCGAACAGCTGAATTCACTTAGGCCCAGAGGAGGCACAGCCAGGCCAATTAGACTGTGGATTAAGAGTGATTGCCTTCTGTGTCCTGAGGTGGCGCGGACTGGCGCTGGCTGCCATCTTGAGAATCGCTTTCATTAGGTTCTATTATCATGGCGGCTGCTGGCTGTGCTAAGATAAGCTAACACGCACGCGCAAACGCTAAGCACCACCACCGCTGGCTTAAAAAAAATAATGGACCCTTCCTATAATGTATTTTACCTGGAGTCTGGAGTGGGGGCGGATTTTAAGATTTTAACAACGCAATGCAGGTGGGTGAAGGGTCGGTAGTTTGTAGTTTGGGCTGGGAAGGGGCAGCGTGAGAGAACCCTTTTTCCTGACCAGACCAGCCAGGGCGTTTTTTTTTTATCAGGCAGTGCGCGCGGGCCTAAGCAGCCTAAGCAGCTGGATTTCATTAATTGAGTGCTGGCAGCAACGTCTCTCTCTCCATGTCCCTCTTTTACAGCAGTGGTGACTCACACAATGGGATTCATCCTTCTCTCCCGCTCCCGCCGATATCATCTTCCAACCATAACTACAAATAATTATTCACTCAAATCCATTACCAGAGGTCAACCAAGTTCCCCCAATCGGCTTCTAAAGTCCAATTACTGGGCGCCAAGGAAGGCTCCTTCTCTCTCTCTCCCCCTCTCCATATGTAGATCATCGTCCACAGGCCCATAGGCAGCAGGCAGGCGAGAAAATTACACACAGCAAACACAGGTCTGTGTGTGAAAGAGAGGAAGAGAACATTAGTGTGTGGATGAGAATGAGTTTTCCTCAGGTGCTTTAATAAAGGGAGAGACTTACACTCGCTGACCACCTGAGAGGCCTCGTCATACTATTTACCACAATGATCTGCCTACTAGGTTTAATAGAATGACTAGACCCCACTCTACCACCATGATCTGCCTACTAGGTTCAGTAGAATGACTAGACCCCACTCTACCACCATGATCTGCCTACTAGGTTCAGTAGAATGACTAGACCCCACTCTACCACCATGATCTGCCTACTAGGTTCAGTAGAATGACTAGACCCCACTCTACTGCCATGATCTGCCTACTAGGTTCAGTAGAATGACTAGACCCCACTCTACCACCATGATCTGCCTAATAGGTTCAGTAGAATGACTAGACCCCACTCTACCACCATGATCTGCCTACTAGATTCAGTAGAATGACTAGACCCCACTCTACCACCATGATCTGCCTACTAGGTTCAGTAGAATGACTAGACCCCACTCTACCACCATGATCTGCCTACTAGGTTCAGTAGAATGACTAGACCCCACTACCACCATGATCTGCCTACAAGATTCTGTAGAATGACTAGACCCCACTACCACCATGATCTGCCTACTAGGTTCTGTAAAATGACTAGACCCCTCTCTACCACCATGATCTGCCTACTAGGTTCTGTAGAATGACTAGACCCCACTACCACCATGATCTGCCTACTGGGTTCTGTAGAATGACTAGACCCCACTCTACCACCATCATCTGCCTACTAGGTTCAGTAGAATGACTAAACCCCACTTCCACCATGATCTGCCTACCAGGTTCTGTAGAATGACTAGACCCCACTGAAACTGGTAGTGAGACGCAATAAAAACTAGCCAATCAGTGCCTCATCATCTGTATGAAGACACCCTATAGATAGATTAACCCTACGTTCCATCCTACACTCCTTATAATATCACATGTCCCACAGCCACTAGGGTTCTACTGCTAGAGCAGAGAGAGAGATGCTATGGTGTTATGAGGTGGGCTGCTTAGAGGGTGAGCACACAAACAACAAAAAGCACAAATCTCACCTCCCCCCATCCTCTCTGCTCTCTCCAGTCCACTCCATCCCTACTAGTGACTGTGGGTGCTTAGATTGTTTTGCAGCAGTCTTGAAACTGAGCTGTGAGCCTGAATGAAATGCTTCACACACACTCATCTGTCACGTGAGAGAGACGGCAAAGCAGCCAGCCGAGTCGGTGCGACCCGGGCGGGAGGAGTGTGTGTGTGTCATGGAAGGAGGAGGGCAGTGTGTGTGAGGGAGGTATGTGTGTGTGGAGGGTTTGTGTGTATGAAAGAGGGAGGTGGGGATGGTGTGTGTGTATGTGTGTGTGAGCAGGGGGGACTGTGGGGAGACGAAGAGAGCCAACACAGCAGGGAGGGAGAGGCTTTGTGGATCGGCAGACCATGACCAGCGGCCACACTACACACACACACACACACAGAGAGAAAGAGCCCAGCGTTAGCGTGGTGGGAGGGCCCAGGTGACATTTCATTCAGTGTCACGCATCCCACTCTCTCTGATCAGAGCAGACAACATGCCCAAATACAACACCAGCAGAACCCACAACAAAACCACCACCACCTAGGGGCTATTCTCAATCCTTACCACTGAAGCACTACAGATTTTCAGAGAGAAATGGAAAGGTAATTTAGGATTGAGCTGACATGTGTAGCGTTTACCGTCTCCGCCAACTTGGGAACATTACCTTTCAATTTCAAATTGGGCTTTAGTGATGAATTTCCCCCGATACGGATTGAATAGAGCCCTAGGTCTCTGTCTGGTGCTACACACGACAAGTTACCACGACAACGCTTTATACTAACCATTCATCATTCTAAGACATGGTTCTGTACACCAGCAACACCAGCAACAGACTGCATTTCTAACAATAAGACTTGGTTGTCTTTATTTATAGAAACAACACTCATAGGAATGTGACTGTCATGTCACTACGACAACGCTCTATACTACTAACCATTCATAAGGAGTACGTTGTCATGTAATTAGTCATCATTTGCAGACGTTGTCAAGTGGAGCTGGGTTTGGACTGCAATTAAACACAATTTCAAATAAAGAGACGTTTGTGTGTTGGATGAAAATGTGGGGATGGACCGCCGCTCTGACGGACACACAAAGCATCAATCCAAGTCTTGAGAAATGGAAAATCCCACTCCGACCCCATCAAAGACCGTGTCCATGCCCTGTGCTTACATTAAAGAAATGTCTCTAAATGGTAAACACATGTGGGCTGGTCTGTGTTTGGGCTAAAATGGCTGAACATTGAACATGATACGACAGCATTTGAGTTAATCTTTCCACTGAGAAACCGCATCAGGGAGTTTACACTGAAGCCTAGTGTACGCTGTGTGTGTGTGTGTGTATGTCCAGAGATTAAGCTAGGACTGACTGTTCCCTAGAGCAGTACAGTGTGTGTGTGTGTGTGTGTGTGTGAGAGAGAGAGAGACAGCGTGATGAAGGGGAAGGGTGTTACTCAAGCCTAATGAATCCATCTGCATTCAGGGGGCAGTCTTCCTCCAGGCGCAGACAGGAGGAAACGACCGCCAACCTGCGAGCAGAGAGACTCTGGAGGCTGGGGCTCACTTCTCCGGAACAGACAGATGTAAACGATCAAGGAAAGATGGAAGTGGATGGAATAATCGGGGGGGACTGGGACGGATTTGACTAAGAATCTAGCGATTCTTTCCTAACAACAAACATAGGTTTGTGGCTTTGGACTGCAGCATAGAAGCAGTTTTCTCCCCACTATGTACAGACTGTCCTTTACAAACTTTACACTGGCGCTGTACGAGGGAAATTCCCACTGTTTAAAAAAAAAAATATTTACAGAGGTTGATGCCTACTGTGCCCTGGGCTGGTGTAATGGACGCTTTATGATAATACTATTGTCTCTTTGATCATTCCTCTGCCCAGCGGTAGGTAGGTAGCCTAGTATCTGCTTGAAGCCAGGCTCTGACTGGCATGGGGGATGGATGTGAAGGATTACCATGGTGTCCTCAGAGGTCCAGGGAAGAAGGATCTGGTGTCCTAGCAGCCTCTCTGTGACCTGTCACCCAGCACATCCTGAGGGGAGGAGCGGTGGAGGCTGGCTCTCAGGCCAGTCATCATGATAATGGTTTAGATGAGTTTAGATGTAAAGTTAGGGGGACATCTGGTGGTCAAGAGGCATTATTGCAAAAATGTGGTAATTTTGTCTGGATTAAATGTAAAACTTTGCCAGGACAACGGGAATGATATGACGCTTGTATTAAAAGTTGTCAAGCTTCCTTGGTTCAGTAGCTATGTCCCCACACAAAGCTTCCTAGCCCTGGTTCAGTAGCTACGTCCCCACACAAAGCTTCCTAGGCCTGGTTCAGCAGCTACGTTCCCACACAAAGCTTCCTAGCCCTGGATCAGTAGCTACGTCCCCACACAAAGCTTCCTAGCCCTGGATCAGTAGCTACGTCCCCACACAAAGCTTCCTAGCCCTGGTTCAGCAGCTACGTTCCCACACAAAGCTTCCTAGCCCTGGTTCAGCAGCTACGTTCCCACACAAAGCTTCCTAGCCCTGGTTCAGCAGCTACGTTCCCACACAAACATTTCAGCAACAGAAAACGCCCACAACTATCTAATTAATTTCATAATTTATTCAACTCATTGATTATGATCAAATCTATAAAACTGCATCCATTGATACTCTTCAAGTATAAACCAATAAACGGCAATGTCAAGTCTCTTGTATGAGGAAGTAGGTCAGTGTTTCAATTTGAAGGCAGTGTGTTGTGTGTGGGATTGGGAGGGGGACCAAGACCTAGAATTCCTTCCCTTCTCTCATCAACAATCAATCGTCCTTACAGAGCAGTGACCTGAGAGACAAGGCGAGAAGAGTAATCAATATTACAGTATATGGATAATGCTGTTGGTATTAGATCTCCACTTCAGCTAGATGAAGAAGAGGTGAAGGCTTTCAGTAACAGATCAGCCGCCAGGCCCGGTGATATAGCTCCCCTGGTGACCCTGTCCTCTAGCTGGGGTAGCTCCCCCCTGACGGCAGGGTGTTCCTGGAAGTGCCTCAGGACATTCTCCTGGATCAGGCTCCACATCCACACCTTGTGCTGGGCCCTACGTCTGTCCTGGAAGTCCCCGCTGGACAGGGTGGCTGAGCGGAAGGCCTCCATCTTACCCCACAGCTCTGCTACACCCTCGCCTGTCTGGGATGACACACGCACTACCTGGTGGGGGGGGGGGGGGAGAACCACACACACACGGTTAAGGACCAGTGAGCACACATACACACACTATGTTCTACTATCCCTGTGGGGACCTAAAATGTATTTCAATGGAAAATCCTAATTTTCCCTAACCTTAACAACCCCCCCCCCCCCCCACACACACACACACACACAGTGCAGTGCATACTGACATACATATACTCTCACATACGGTACTTGTCAGAAGTTTGGACACACCTACTACTCATTCAATGTTTTTTCTTTATTTGTATTCTTTTCTACATAGAATAATAGTGAAGACATCCTCCTGTCTCAGCCTCCAGTATTTATGCTGCAGTAGTTTATGTGTCGGGGGGCTAGGGTCAGTTTGTTATATCTGGAGTACTTCTCCTTGTCCTATCTTCCTCGGTGTCCTGTGTGAATTTAAGTGTGCTCTCTCTAATTCTCTCTAGGAGAAAGAGAGAACCATGCCTCAGGACTACCTGACATGATGACTCCTTGCTGTCCCCAGTCCACCTGGCCGTGCTGCTGCTCCAGTTTCAACTGTTCTGCCTTATTATTATTATTCGACCATGCTGGTCATTTATGAACATTTGAACATCTTGGCCATGTTCTGTTATAATCTCCACCCGGCACAGCCAGAAGAGGACTGGCCACCCCACATAGCCTGGTTCCTCTCTAGGTTTCTTGCTAGGTTTTGGCCTTTCTAGGGAGTTTTTCCTAGCCACCGTGCTTCTACACCTGCATTGCTTGCTGTTTGGGGTTTTAGGCTGGGTTTCTGTACAGCACTTTGAGATATCAGCTGATGTACGAAGGGCTATATAAATAAATTTGATTTGATCAAGACTATGAAATAACACATATGGGATCATGTAGTAACCAAAAAAGTGTTAGAAGAATCTAAAATATATTTTGATTTGTTTAAGTAGCCACCTTTGTGTTGATGACAGCTTTGTACTCTTGGCATTCTCTCAACGAGCTTCACCTGGAACGCTTTTCCAACAGTCTTGAAGTAGTTCCCACATATGCTGAGCACTTGTTGGTTGCTTTTCCTTTACTCTGCGGTCCAACTCATCCCAAACCATCTAAATTGGGTTGAGGTCAGGTGATTGTGGAGGCTAGGTCATCTAATGCAGCACTCCATCGCTAATCTTCTTGGTCAAAAAGCTCTTACACAGATAGGAGGTGTGTTTGGGTCATTGTCCTGTTGAAAAACAAATGATAGTCCCACTAAGCGCAAACAGGATGGGGTGGCGTATCGCTGCAGAATGCTGTGGTAGCCATGCTGGTTAGGTGTACCTTGAATTCTAAATAAATGACAGTGTCACCAGCAAAGCACCCCCACCCCATCACACCTCCTCCTCCATGCTTCACGGTGGGAACCACATGTGGAGATCATCCACTCAACTACTCTATGTCTCACAAAGACACAGCGGTTGGAACCAAACATCTCAAATTTGGACTCATCAGACCAAAAGACAGATTTCCACAGGTCTAATGTCCATTGCTCATGTTTCTTGGCCCAAGCAAGTCTCTTCTTATTATTGGTGTCCTTTAGTAGTGGTTTCTTTGCAACAATTCGACCGTGAAGTCCTGATTCACGCAGTGTCCTCTGAACAGTTGGTGTTGAGATGTCTTACTTGAAATATGTGAAGCATTTATTTGGGCTGCAATCTGAGGTGCAGTTAACTTTAATGAACTCATCCTCTGCAGCAGAGGTAACTCTGGGTCTTCCGTTCCTGTGACTGTCCTCACGAGAGTTTCATCATAGCGCTTGATGGTGTTTGCGACTGCACTTGAGGAAACTTTCAAAGTTCTAGACATTTTCCGGATTGACTGACCTTCGTGTCCTGAAGTAATGATGGACTGTCATTTATCTTTCCTTATCTGAGCTGTTCTTGCCATAATATGGACTTGGTCTTTTACCAAATAGGGCTATATTCTGTATACCCCCCTACCTTGTCACAACACAACTGACTGGCTCAAACGCATTAAGAAGGAAAGAAATCCCACAAATTAACTTTTAACAAGGCACACATGTAAATTGAAATGCATTCCAGGCGACTACCTCGTGAAGCTGGTTGAGAGAATGCCAAGCGTTTGCACAGCTGTCATCAAGGCAAAGGGCGGCTACTTTGAAGAATCTCAAATATATTTTGATTTGTTTAACACTTTTTTGGTTACTACATGATTCAATGTGTGTTATTTCATAGTTTTGATGTCTCCACTATTATTCTACAATGTAGAAAATAGTACAAATAAAGAAAAACACTGGAATGAGTAGGTGTGTCCAAACTTTTGACTGGTACTGTATGTGAACACACACGTGTGGACCCCCATGTAGTTGGCAATCAATCCCCATGCAGGCACAGTGACACACCACAGATATCACACACCCAGTGGGGTGTCTGTATTCCCCATATTCACCTCAAGCCTGTTCAGACAACACAAGTGTTTGTTTTTTTTACCTTTATTTAACTGGGCAAGTCAGTTAAGAACAAATTCTTATTTTCAATGACGGCCTAGGAACAGTAGGTTAACTGCCTGTTCAGGGGCAGAACGACAGATTTGTACCTTGATTTAAGGGCTAAACAACTCATTATTGACCAGTGATTGAATGAGAGTGACGGCACTACAAAAAGGGAACTGTGTGAAGTCATATCTCAATGGTAAAACACACTATCAAGCTGTATTCTATCTAGTCATTTATACATTGGTCTATTCACAATTCAAGTGTGCCAATAGAAATGTGTTTCTGACATGGGGAAATACTGTAGAAATGTCTTACAAAGCTACAGTCAAAATGATTAATCTGCTAGAAGGGAGCCTTCCAAAGTACCCTCCCCTGAACCTAATATTGAGATATGGCAGAGGAGGAATCATGTGGAGACCCATTAAAATCACTGTGGTGGATATCTCCTGTCCTGAAGTCAGTGTTGCTGCCTCTAGTACTAGTGGAAAGAGGAACAGGGCCAGAGAGCGAGAGAGACAAATGGAGACAGCAAAACAGAGAGAGATGAGATAGATGGAGATGAAGAGAGAGAGGGGTGGAGAGAAATAGAGACAGAAAAACAGAGAGAGTGCAAGAAAGAGAGAGAGAGAGAGAGAGAGAGAGAGAGAGACAGAGAACGAGACAGGTCTGGGAGTCTTTCATCTGAGTGGGTGGGCTGCTAATCAGGAAAATACATGACACAGCAGCTCTCTATTCAGAGTGGGGAGGAAGAGGGGGATGGAGGGAGGGAGGGAGGGAGAAGGGTGGGTGGCGGTAGGGGACTTTGGCAGGGTGCCAGGTGAGCAGATGCTGCATTGGGCCGCGCGCGGGCGGTCTGAGACAAAGAGACAACGCTCGGCCCAGGGCGGGGAGACATGCAGAGAGCACCCCCTCCCCACCCCGGGAACACTGCGACAGACTAGAGTGCCCTGATGATGACATCACATTATCCCCCTCCCCCAGGTCAGCTGACCTCGCTGTGCAGTGGGACGGCCTGTCGGCTCTGGTGATGTGTGCGTATGGAGAGTTGAGGGCGGCAAAAAAGGATTTTCAGGGGAAATATAACACAGCTCTCCAATAGAGGATACGAAGAAGAATATCAGGTTCCAACCTGCAGTTACCTGGAGTTTGAGGCAATATGATTTTTTTCATGTTTTGCTATTTTTTGTCACATGCATTTTTGTAGGTATGCATTTATTTCTCGTTTTCTGTTTTTACTCCTTAATTCTGTGCATATGAAAGTATGAGCACAAACTCACATAACCCAACACTAACCACGTTCCAGGTCTTGGACTTCTTCCTGAGCAGCTATTTGAAGCACATTTCTATATAGGTTTAACCCCTTCGCACTACCACTCAGACAAAAAACATTCAACCCAATACAACCCACCTTAGGGTTCCAGGACTTTGATTTCTTCCTGAGCAGTTTCAGAGCGCTGGTATACTCTGCCTGGATTCTCCTGGCTGGTACTAACAGGTCTCCGTCTGCTTTAGTGACCACCACCAGGTCTGCCTTCTCGATGATGCCTCGCTTAATGCCCTGGCAATGGAGAACACACGCAGATTCAGTACTGTGCCCTGAACTTTACAAAACGTCCCTAGACGGCTACCACCCGGTTATTCAACCCTGCACCTTAGAGGCTGCTTGCCCTATGTACATAGTCATGGAACACTGGTCACTTTAATAATGTTTACATACTGTTTTACCCATTTCATACGCCTCACAAGTCCTCAACTAGCAGCTTTATTAAATAGTACCCGAAAAACACCAGTCTCAACATCAACAGTGAAGAGGCGACTCCAGGATGCTGGCCTTCTAGGCAGAGTTGCAAAGAAAAAGCCATATCTCAGACTGGCCAATAAAAAGAAAGATTAAGATGGGCAAAAGAACATAGACACTGGACAGAGTAACTCTGCCTAGAAGGCCAGCAGCCCGGAGTCGCCTCTTCACTGTTGACGTTGAGACTGGTGTTTTGCGGGCACTATTTAATTAAGCTGCCAGTTGAGGACTTGTGAGGAGTCTGTTTCTCAAACTAGACACGAATGTACTTGTCCTCTTGCTCAGTTGTGCACCGGGGCCTCCCACTCTTTCTATTCTGGTTAAAGCCAGTTTGCGCTGTTCTTTGAAGGGAGTAGTACACAGCTTTGTACGAGATCTTCAGTTTCTTGGCCATTTCTCGCATGGAATAGCCTTCATTTGTCACAACAAGAATAGACTGACGAGTTTCAGATGAAAGTTGTTTCTGGCCATTTTGAGCCTGTAATCGAACCCACAAATGCTGATGCTCCAGATACTCAACTAGTCTAAAGGTGAGTTTTAATACTTCTTTAATCAAAACAACAATTTTCAGCTGTGCTAACGTAATTGCAAAATGATTTTCTAATGATCAATTAGCCTTTTAAAATGATAAACTTGGATTAGCTAACACAACGTGCCATTGGAACACAGGAGTGATGGTTGCTGATAATGGGCCCCTGTATGCCTAAAATCTGACATTTCCAGCTACAATAGTGCTAAAATAATGTATATGTTGAAAGATAATGATAAAATAATTCCACTCTGAAACCTTATAACTGTATGAAATTGATTAGAATCATAAAATTATAATCTGATGATGTGTGTAGTTTATTCGGAATTAGGTTAAACAATGTATCTGTATAGTGGAAAAACAAGGCGTAGCTTAGGATTTGAACTTATATGTGGGTGCCTAAGAAAATACCGAAGAACAGTTAAACTGTGTTTGACCCAACCTGGCTAGGCCTCTGAGGAACCTATGAGAGCATAGGGAGTATTTCTCAAGGTTTCCCTAATCTCAGGGGAATGGACCTGTCGGCTGGGCAGTGATACACAGTGGTGAGAGATAGAGATAAAACTCACCTACTGTTTTTTTTACCTTTATGTAACTAGGCAAATTCTTATTTTCAATGACGGCCTTGGAACAGTGGGTTAACTGCCTGTTCAGGGGCAGAACGACAGATTTTGTACCTTGTCAGCTCGGGGATTTGAACTTGCAACCTTTCGGTTACTAGTCCAATGCTCTAACCACTAGGCTACCCTGCCGTTTGTGTAGAAGTATGTGCGTAGGATACCTACTGTTTGTGTGGAAGTATGTGCGTAGGATACCTACTGTTTGTGTGGAAGTATGTGCGTAGGATACCTACTGTTTGTGTGGAAGTATGTGCGCAGCTATAAAATGGATGTCTTTGTATAATGGACTTCAGAACGTTCTCTGAATAAACTGTACTATCTTTTTGCATAAGAGTCTTTGACTAATTATTATTAAACCCATGGTCTTACAGATCTCGGGGATTGGTCAGAGCAATTGATTGTCAGTTATTATCATTGGAATTGAAAATTGTGACAAATAGTCATTTACAACATTAGCAATGTCTACACTGTATTTCTGATCAATTTGTTATTTTAATAGACAAAAAAAATTGCTTTTCTTTCAAAAACAAGGACATTTCTAAGTGACCCCAAACTTTTGAACGGTAGTGTATATGAGATTCTTCAACGTAGGCACCCTTTGCATTGATGACAGCTCTGCACACTCTTGACATTCTCTCAACCAGCTTCATGAGGTAGTCACCTGGAATGCATTTCAATTAACAGGTGTGCCTTGTTAAAAGTAAATTTGTGGAATTTCTTTCCTTCTTAATGCGTTTGAGCCAATCAGTTGTGTTATGTTGTGACAAGGCAGGGGTGGTATACAGAAGATGGTCTTAACCAAATAGGGCCAAGTCCATATTATGGCAAGAACAGCTCAAATAAGCAAAGAGAAACAACAGTCCATTACTTTAAGACATGAAGGCCAGTCAATCTGGAAACTTTCAAGAACTTTGAACGTTTCTCCAAGTTCAGTCGCAAAAACCATCAAGAGCTATGATGAAACTGGCTCTCATGAGGACCGCCACAGGAAAGGAAGACCCAGAATTACCTCTGCTGCAGAGGATAAGTTCATAAATTGCAGCCCAAATAAATGCTTCACAGATTTCAAGTAACAGACACATCTCAACATCAACTTCATTGTTGAATTGCTGCAAAGAAACCACTACTAAAGGACACCAATAAGAAGAAGAGACTTGCTTGAAAGACAGTAACACGAGCAATGGACAATAGACCGGTGGAAATCTGTCTTTGGCCTGATGAATTCAAATGTGAGATTTTTGGTTCCAACCGCCATGTCTTTGTGAGACGCAGAGCAGGTGAAGGGATGATTTACACATGTATAGTTTCCACCGTGAAGCATGGAGGAGGTGGTGTGATGATGCTTTGCTGGTGACACGGAGCGATTTATTTAGAATTCAAGGCACACTTAACCAGCATGGCTACCACAGCATTCTGCAGCGATACGCCATCCCACCTGGTTTGTGCAACAGAACAATGACCCAAACACACCTATCTGTGTACGGGCTATTTGACCAAGAAGGAGAGTGATGGAGTGCTGCATCAGATGACCTGGCCTCCACAATCACCTGACTTCAACCCAATTGAGATGGTTTGGTATGAGTTGGACCGCAGAGTGAAGGAAAAGCAGCCAACAAGTGTTCAGCATATGTGGGAACTCCTTCAAGACTGTTAGAAAAGCATTCCAGGTGAAGCTCGTTGAGAGAATGCCAAGTGTGCAAAGTTGTCATCAAGGCAGAGGGTGGCTACATTAAAGAAATCTAAATATATTTGAGATTCTACAACACTTTGTTGGTTACTACATGATTCCATGTGTTATATCATTTGTTTTGATGTCTTCACTATTATTCTACAATGTAGAAAATAGTAATAAAGGGAAAAAAACATTTAAAAATGTAATGAGTAGGCGTGTCCACAGAAATTACTAAATATGTGTATGTGACCAACATGATGTGCTTTGAATCAACTTTATTGATCTCCAGATTGGATGTAAATCTTATGTCTATACGTATAAGCTAATTGATGGACTGTGATCCTGTTTGAATACTTAAGTGCATCCTGAGGCAGGATAAGTGAAGACAACAGGGTGGAAAGAAACCATTTTGTTTCTTTTCCAAATATGAAAGGAGTGAGGAATCAGGGATGTACTTTAAAGCCAGTTGAACTAAGCTCATGAGACATTTATATACATCAAGAATCAATGGATATAATTTTCATTTAAATGATCAAAAATGTCTGTAAATATCAGAAGATATTCAATGTCACAAGATATTCACAGGTTCTTTAATGGCATTGTAACAGGGGAGTGTGATGGTGATGGAGGTCTGACCTGTAGTTCATCGCCCCCTGCTGGTGGGATCAGCAACACAAACATGTCCACCATGTCAGCCACCGCAAACTCTGACTGGCCTACGCCTGAGGACACAACACACAATGAAACCAAGTATTTATGAAACGCTAGATACCTTAGGAATTGTATTAATAAACTATGAGCTATGTTATATAATTTCATCATTTTATCCTTCATGCCATTTAGACTTTATAAACCACGTAATGTGGAAGATGCAAAGCATGAATCACAGTGAGATTAAATCTGGTTCAATAAAAACTGTGCAGGTGGCCTATCCCAGGTGAAGATGTGTCCCTTCTGAGGCTTTTAAAAACAGTCGACTCAACCATTGAGTTCCTCACCTACAGTTTCTACCAGAACGATGTCGTAGCCACCCCCCTCACACAGTACTATGGCCTCATTGGTGGTCCGGGTGACTCCTCCCAGTGTTCCAGAGGTGGGGGAGGGTCTGATGAAAGCACTCATGTCTCTGGAGAGCTCAGTCATACGAGTCTTGTCACCCATCAGAGAACCTGGGGAGAGGGGGAGGATTTATGCGTAACACCAACATAAAGTGTAAGTGGTAGTATATAAGTATAGCTATCAATATTTAATAATAATAATTTGCCTAGCTTGAAGAAGATAAATGTGAGGAACACAGGAGGCTGCTGAGGGGAGAACGGCTCGTAATAAAATGTCCAGAACAGAGCAAATGGAATGGCATCAGACACCTGGAAACCATGTGTTTGATACCATTCCACTGATTCCGCTCCAGTCATTAACACGAGCCCGTCCTCCCCAATTAAGGTCCCACCAACCTCCTGTGGTGAGGAAATTATGTTTAACAACATTGAACAAGGAGGAATGGTTGTCAATGTTCACAAAATCCCACATGTTACGGTGCAAGAGTCTGTCTGGCATTACGAGGCATTCTAACAGACCCATTTAAACCAATACATATACCCCACAACACTGATGAAATACCACGCACAAACACAGGAATGAAACACTCCTTCCATGGCCTCCAACTGCTCTTAAACGCTAGTAAAACCAAATGCATGCTTTTCAACCGTTCGCTGTCTACACCCCCACACCCGACCAGCATCACCACCCTGGATGGTTCCGACCTAGAATATGTGGACATCTATAAGTAACTAGGTGTCTGGCTAGACTGTAAACTCTTCTTCCAGACTCATATCAAACATCTCCAATCTAAAATCAAATCTAGAGTTGGCTTTCTATTCCACAACAAAACCTCCTTCACTCAAGCCGCCAAACTTACCCTAGTAAAACTGACTATCCTACCGATCCTCGACTTCGGTGATGTCATCTACAAAATAGCTTCCAATACTCTACTCAGCAAACTGGATGCAGTTTATCACAGCGCCATCCGTTTTGTTACTAAAGCACCTTATACCACTGCGACCTGTATGCTCTAGTCGGCTGGCTGGTCCTCGCTACATATTCGTCGCCAGACCCACTGGCTCCAGGTCATCTACAAGTCCATGCTAGGTTTATCTCAGTTCACTGGTCACAATGGCAACACCCACCCGTAGCACGTGCTCCAGCAGGTGTATCTCACTGATCATCCCTAAAGCCAACACCTAATTTGGCCGCCTTTCGTTCCAGTTCTCTGCTGCCTGTGCAAAAATCACTGAAGTTGGAGACTTTTATCCTCACCAACTTTAAACATCTGCTATCTGAGCAGCTAACCGATCGCTGCAGCTGTACATTGTCCATCGGTAAATAGCCCACCCAATTTACCTACCTCATCCCCATACTGTTTTTATTTATTTACTTTTCTGCTCTTTTGCACACCAGTATCTCTACCTGCACATGACCATCTGATCATTTATCACTCCAGTGTTAATCTGCTAAATTGTAATGATTTGCCGACCTCCTCATGCCTTTTGCACACATTGTATATAGACCCTTTTTTTTCTCTTTTTTCTACTGTGTTATTGACTTGTTTATTGTTTACTCCATGTGTAACTCTGTGTTGTCTGCTCATACTGCTATGCTTTATCTTGGCCAGGTCGCAGTTGCAAATGAGAACTTGTTCTCAACTAGCCTACCTGGTTAAATAAAGGTGAAATAAAAAAATAAAATAAATAAAATGTAGAATGATGTGGAAACATACCTCCTGTAGTGCATGATGAGGGGTCAACTGCCAGAACAGAGACTTTATGTCCTTGTCCTGTGAGCATCTTCCCCACCACCTCAATGAAGGTGGACTTCCCAGCTCCGGGTGGGCCAGACAGACCTACAGACAGACGTCACCTCACAGAGGACAAACATGCACGTACACCAAGCCCACTCTCTTCCCCATATGGTAGTTTAGACTTAGCTACCTCAAGTGTAGGAGTACAAAAATCTTCAATAAAAAACCCACATTGCAGCCACCAATTCAAGCGTTCCAACTCTAAGGACTCTGCAAGCCACTAGTTCAAATGTTCACATATTATTGGGTCTGCGTGCATTCTATGTACTGGGCATAGACACAACAATGTTGAACATAACAATCCACATACTAACCCACTCTGAAGGCCAGGGGTTTCCCTCCGTTCTGTTTCTCCTGCTCCTTCCTGTGGGCCAGTACTCTCTGTAGCAGGACCTGGGCCAGCTCTTTCTTTCTGGGATGCTGGGTCTCCACCAGGGTAATGGACTCAGCCAGACTGGCCCGCTGACCTGAGATCAGTCCTTCATACAGCTTATTCAACAGCCTTTGCTCTGGTGGACTCAGCTCCTTGATGTGGCTGAGGGTGGATTCCACACACATACCACGGATGTTTTGGGAGTTAAGCCCAGGGAATGAGGGGGTACAAGGGGTACGAGTGCAGGATGGTGGGGGTAGCTGGCGGAAGAGGCATCGGCCCAATGTTGGGGTGACAGTTCGTAAGGGGGAGGACAAGCCGTGGAGAAGCGGAAAGAGTACTGAGGGTCCCATGATTGCCTGGCACTGGTCCCTTCTCTAGGGGAGAGAGTCTGATAATGATGTAACGTTAGACAACAGGCATTCAGTAGAGGTTTGTGACACATTTCAGTTAATTCAACAAGACAGAACCAAAACAATACTGATGCTGATTACTCTATGACACTCACTTTGGGCTATTTAGACTGTTTGAGGTTGTGTCATTCAGGAGCAAATTCTTCCAGTAGAAACGAATGGACATATGCATACATACAGTACATACACCGGTAACTGACTGACAAGTAGCCTATAGCTGAACAGTTACAAAACGTGTACATACAATGGAGAACTCACCTTGATAGCCAGCTATTTGTACATACATCTGCTTCGTCCAGCTTTGCTGTTGTCCTCTAATATTGCTCCATACACTTTCATAACTGAGTATTCATTTTTGGAATAAAGAAAATAAGGATAATTCTGTCATTAGATACTCCAAAGCAACCACACGTTGACCTACCAGTATTTTCGTCGTCACTAGCTACCACAGTCACAAAGTCAGAAACTCTGCCCATTTCTTTCTTCTTAAAATGTGATATTAAACCTAACATTGACCCTAACCTTAACCACACTGATAACCTTATGCCTAGACATAACCTTAAAGTAAAACCAAAAAGCACATGTTTATTTTCATAAATCTTTTGAAATCGTGGCTGTGCTATCTAGTGAAACCCAGTGGGTATTTTTCTTTTTTTTGCTCGTTCACTTCCTACTTCCTGTGACGTTGAACGCCACCCCTTTCTAGAAAAGTAGTACTAATCAAGGCCACACGGTGGTAGCAGTTAGTCGTGGTTGAGCTCTTGTCTTCACAATTCACTCAAATTGAAATTCAAGGGAATCATTTTAGAAGGCATTTATCTAGGGATGGATAACTCTTCCACAATTTTGCATGTATTTTGCAAGATTTTTCCAATTTCAGCCATTGTGGCCATACAATTTCATGTTAGTGTCTTGAGGTGTAATATTTTTGTGGGTGCTTCTATTTCCATGTCCTATTTCACACAGGTACACATGTATTAAAATCAAATAAAATCTAAGTTTATTTGTCA
This sequence comes from Oncorhynchus mykiss, assembly GCF_013265735.2. Taxonomy (NCBI): domain Eukaryota; kingdom Metazoa; phylum Chordata; class Actinopteri; order Salmoniformes; family Salmonidae; genus Oncorhynchus; species Oncorhynchus mykiss. The sequence continues at coordinate 11,089,491 of NC_048583.1, read as the reverse complement.
TGCGCGCCGAATAAAACCTTACAGTGAAATGCTTACTTACATGCTCTAACCAATAGCGCAAAAAAGGTGTTAAGTGGACAATAGGTAAGTAAAGAAATAAAACAACAGTAAAAAAAAACCAGGCTATATACAGTAGTAGCGAGGCTATAAAAGTAGCAACGCTACATACACTGGTTACTCAGGCTGATTGAGGTAGTATGTACATGTAGATATGGTAAAAGTGACTATGCATATATGATGAACAGAGAGTAGCAGTAGCGTAAAAAGAGGGTGTGGTGGGTGGTGGTTGTCACGTTCTGACCTTAGTTCCTTTTTTATGTCTTTGTGTTAGGTTAGTCAGGGCGTGAGTTGGGGTGGGTAGTCTATGTTTTTTTTCTATGTTGTTATATTTCTATGTGTTTGGCCGAGTATGGTTCTCAATCAGAGGCAGGTTTCGTTCGTTGTCTCTGATTGAGAATCATACTTAGGTAGCCTGTTTCCCCCGTTTTGGTGGTGGGTGTTTAATTTATGTTTAGAGTCTGTTCACCTGGCAGAACTGTTTCGTTTTCGCGGCGTTGTTATTTTGTGTGGTGTTCAGTTTTTCAATTAAAATATGTTGAACACTTGCCACACTGCATTTTGGTCCTCCACTCCTTCCACCAACGAGAATCGTTACAGTGGGTGGCGGGACACAATGCAGATAGCCCAGTTAGCCAATGTGCGGGAGCACTGGTTGGTCGGTCCAATTTGAATCTATTAAAATATATATATATTTCACCTTTATTTAACCAGATAGGCTAGTTGAGAACAATTTGCAACTGCGACCTGGCCAAGATAAAGCATAGCAGTTCGACACATACAACAACACAGAGTTACATGGAATAAACAAAACATACAGTCAATACTACAGTAGAAAAAAAGAAAACAAAAAGTCTATATACAGTGAGTGTAAATTAGGTAAATCAAATCAAATCAAATTTTTATTTGTCACATACACATGGTTAGCAGATGTTAATGCGAGTGTAGCGAAATGCTTGTGCTTCTAGTTCCGACAATGCAGTAATAACCAACAAGTAATCTAACTAACAATTCCAAAACTACTGTCTTGTACACAGTGTGAGGGGATAAAGAATATGTACATAAGGATATATGAATGAGTGATGGTACAGAGCAGCATAGGCAAGATACAGTAGATGGTATCGAGTACAGTATATACATATGAGATGAGTATGTAAACAAAGTGGCATAGTTAAAGTGGCTAGTGATACATGTATTACATAAGGATACAGTCGATGATATAGAGTACAGTATATACGTATGCATATGAGATGAATAATGTAGGGTAAGTAACATTATATAAGGTAGCATTGTTGAAAGTGGCTAGTGATATATTTACATCATTTCCCATTATTAAAGTGGCTGGAGTTGAGTCAGTGTCAGTGTGTTGGCGACAGCCACTCAATGTTAGTGGTAGCTGTTTAACAGTCTGATGGCCTTGAGATAGAAGCTGTTTTTCAGTCTCTCGGTCCCAGCTTTGATGCACCTGTACTGACCTCGCCTTCTGGATGATAGCGGGGTGAACAGGCAGTGGCTCGGGTGGTTGATGTCCTTGATGATCTTTATGGCCTTCCTGTGACATCGGGTGGTGTAGGTGTCCTGGAGGGCAGGTAGTTTGCCCCCGGTGATGCGTTGTGCAGACCTCACTACCCTCTGGAGAGCCTTACGGTTGAGGGCGGAGCAGTTGCCGTACCAGGCGGTGATACAGCCCGCCAGGATGCTCTCGATTGTGCATCTGTAGAAGTTTGTGAGTGCTTTTGGTGACAAGCCAAATTTCTTCAGCCTCCTAAGGTTGAAGAGGCGCTGCTGCGCCTTCTTCACAATGCTGTCTGTGTGAGTGGACCAATTCAGTTTGTCTGTGATGTGTATGCCGAGGAACTTAAAACTTGCTACCCTCTCCACTACTGTTCCATCGATGTGGATAGGGGGGTGTTCCCTCTGCTGTTTCCTGTTAAGTTAAGGCAATAAATAAGCCATGGTGGCGAAGTACAATTACAATACAGCAATTAAACACTGGAATGGTAGATGTGCAGAAGATGAATGTGCAAGTAGAGATACTGGGGTGCAAAGGAGCAAGATAAATAAATACAGTATGGGGATGAGGTAGTTGGATGGGCTATATTACAGATGAGCTATGTACAGGTGCAGTGATCTGTGAGCTGCTCTGACAGCTGGTGCTTAAAGCTAGTGAGGGAGATATGAGTCTCCAGCTTCAGTGATTTTTGCAGTTCGTTCCAGTCATTGGCAGCAGAGAACTGGAAGGAAAGGCGGCCAAAGGAGGAATTTGCTTTGGGGGTGACCAGTGAGATATACCTGCTGGAGCACGTGCTACGAGTGGGTGCTGCTATGGTGACCAGTGAGCTGAGATAAGGCAGGGCTTTACCTAACAGAGACTTGTAGATGACCTGGAGCCAGTGGGTTTGGCGATGAGTATGAAGCGATGGCCAGCCAACGAGAGAGTACAGGTCGCAGTGGTGGGTGGTATATGGGGCTTTGGTGACAAAATGGATGGCACTGTGATAGACTGCATCCAATTTGTTCAGTAGAGTGTTGGAGGCTATTTTATAAATGACATTGCCGAAGTCGAGGGTCGGTAGGATGGTCAGTTTTACGAGGGTATGTTTGGCAGCATGAGTGAAGGATGCTTTGTTGCGAAATAGGATTTCATTTTGGATTGGAGATGCTTAATGTGAGTCTGGAAGGAGAGTTTACAGTCTAACCAGACACCTAGGTATTTGTAGTTGTCCACATATTCTAAGTCAGAACCGTCCAGAGTAGTGATGCTGGACGGGCGGGCAGGTGCGGACAGCGATCGGTTGAAGAGCATGCATTTAGTTTTACTTGCATTTAAGAGCAGTTGGAGGCCACGAAAGGAGTGTTGTATGGCATTGAAGCTCATCTGGGGGTTTAGTTAACACAGTGTCCAAAGAAGGGCCAGAAGTATACAGAATGGTGTCATTGAGTTTTTTTGAGGTAGTACATGTACATGAATGTATAGTTAAAGTGACTATGCATATATGATAAACAGAGAGTAGCAACAGCGTAAAAAGAGGGTTTGGGGGGGCACACAATGCAAACAGTCTGGGTAGCCATTTGATTACCTGTTCAGGAGTCTTATGGCTGTGTCAATTGTGTGTGTCAATTTCATGTCCCAACTCCGCAAGGGTGATCCGAAGGTTTTTATACCTAAGGGCCTTGCAACAGGTGTTCTTCCAATACCATGGCCTCAGTCTATATCCGAGGAGGCTGGTGGGAGGAGCTGTTTGATGTGTTTGATTCCGTTCCATTCATTTCATTCCAGCCAGTACAATTTGAGCCCGCTCCTCCCATCAGCTTCCACTATATCTGGTCACACCACTCTTCTATCCACATTCATTCTCCTCATATGAGAACTCACCCTTCAAAGAATCATATTTGCAAAATATGCGTTCTTGACTAAATATGAATGATTTTGTGATTTATTTTATTTGAGGTTAAATATCATCATGGTGTATTCTTCTGTTTGCTTAAAGGCGTTACATGGCCATTAGGACGTCTGCATTGGCCATGCAGCATTTATGGTGATACAGCCTCTGCAGAAGTCAGGGCATTCTTGGGCTTCACCAAGCAGCGCAGAGCAGTTGTGAAGGAAGTTTTCAAGGAAGTGAGTTTGTGTTTATACAGGACCTCTCGCCCCCACCTACCATTAACCAATCATGTCAATGCGGAGCTATACAGAGCCCTCCGCATTTGTTATACAATTTGAGAGGGGTAGAGATGCGGTAGAGTTCAATTTGGTCTCTGCGTGCCTCTAGAGGCTCCGCGATTGCGCGACTCCATACTCCTCTTATGATACCAACTTTACACGTGTTGACATCCGTGGACATTGACATTAACATTCTTTTATTCTTAAAAAATGAAAACAATATTAAGGCCACAGGTAATGAAACAACTTTATTTATTGAATCTTCCAGTAGAGACTTGATATTCATGGAATAAAACTGCTTTCTGGGAGTACTACTCAGCAAAAACAGCGCAAAGAAAAAAACAAAACAAAAAAATAAAAAAAAAGACAAGAGGCAACAATCTGTGAAAGTGCAGATAACAAGAAACATCAAGAAAACATATTCAAAACAATACAAAAATCAATACAACTTGTAATAGCGGATGGGGTTTTCTAAGCCTACAATAATTGAAAGACAAAAACAGTCTGCATTTTTTTTTAAATGATCAAATCATGTATTAGGGCCATCAGTAACTTACTCACCAGTGAAATGACATTTTTTTTTTTCGGTCAACAAGTTCTGAAGGATGCCATTGTTTTACGTGTCATAATATCCATAAACCCTAGCGGTCAAACAGAGAAATGGTTCCAATCGTTATTCTGCCATTCATTTTTCCCATTGGGGATTTTAGAAACACTTCAAATGAGGGCTGTGTTTCATGAAGGCTTACCTTGGCGTGACGTTTTGACAACCGTGTAAATCTCTCTAGGACAAGGTGACTTAGTAATATATTCACCTGTATTTACCACCCAAAACTGAAATGCTAATTAGCTGCTAATGTGGCTATCATAAAGAACTACAAATGCCATGATGATCTGGATGAGCCTGCCGAATCGAGGCAAAGGTAAGAATCTCTGGATTAACTATCTAATGTTAGCTAAATGTAGTAATGAATAAATTGGTTACATTTCTTTAAATGAACAATTCTGTTAACTGTCTTGTGCAAGTTCTAAATTGACAATAACTGTTAGCAAAGGCATCAGCTAGTGATGACCTGCAGGAGCTTGAAAGGATTTGTAGTTTTGCATGATGTCTACTTTGATGTTAATTAGCATTTTCAAATCTGAGAGTAAATAGCATAATATACTGATAAAAGTCACCTTGTCCATGAGCGATTTACATGGTTATCAAAAATGTCACGCCAGGGTAAGCTTCAAAACACAGTCCTTATTTGAAGTGTTTCTAAAATCCCCTATGGGAAAAATGATTGGAACCATTTCCCTGTTTGACCACTAGGTTTTATGGGTATTATGACACCTCCACTGTGGGGCTCTATGTGACTCTACAATTGATTATTTTCTTTTTTTGCTGTACCATGCACAGCTAGGGTCAAACTGAACTATCATACGCTTGTGCCCGTCTCTGTCTCTGTCTCGTGTCATTCTTCAGTCACTACCTAAACAAGCCAAACGGTGATTTGCTACACTAAACCAAACTACGCGTTTGCAAAACTGACTGCACAGCACTTTGCTCTAATGTTGAGTATGCCTAAAACACGATTCAAGTCGTTAAGTTCAGTTGTAACACGGGTGTAACACAAGAGAAATATTTATTTATGTACAATTTTTTTAATCTTATGTCCTGTGAGCACAATCCCACAATGCCCACCTCACTCTCCCGCCCCGCTCCTACGGATGCCCTCTCCTGATTTCTCCTCATGACAGGGTTTGTAAATAATCTAAAGGGATTTTATGTAGGGGTCTTTTTCTTCAACTCTTTTTATTTGCCAAAACCTAAAAAAAACAAAAAAATGTAGGGTTCTGGAGAGACATTTGTATTTACTGACCTCAGTATCTTCCTACGTTCTAAATATGTTCATAAGAAACATAATATTTCTACATTTTTTCATCCATATTGGTTGTCTTCCAATCCTTCCAATTCTGTACACATTTTTCGTTGTAGCAACACATGAAACTGGCTTTATGGGTTTCCAATGTTAACCCAAAAAACAGGGGAAGGGGAAAGAAAGAGGGAAAAACTGCCAGAACAAGATCAGGGACCCATATTCACATATTAGAGTGCTGATCTATGTTCAGGTCCCCCCAGTCCATATACATTTATTCATTCTGATCTAAAAGGCCAAACTGATCCTCATTCAGACTCTTTCTGAATATGGGCCCCATATGAGGAGGATACTTTGCGTAATGCTAAATTGATGATTAATTTATAATGATTCGAGTCTGATTGATAATTATTACAGTTGGTCACAAAGATCAAGTATCTTCCAGATGCTTCTATCTCGCCCCCCCCCCCACACGTCCCAGTCTGCAATGTGCCCAATTTCAGACATAATCCCTCAAGTACAAACCCACCAGGGTTGGGGTCAATTCCATTTCAATTCAGTCAATACAGTAAATAAACTGAATTTCCAATTTTAATTTAGATTCTCTTAAAATTCCAGTTTACTTCCTGAATTGACTGTTTTAAATTAGAATTGACCCCCAACCTGAAACCCACCCATCCCACTGGAACCTAAATGCTGGGTTTGGACAGCCCTGGGGCCTGGGGAAAGTTTTATCTAGGACACGGAGGAGATGGGGTTGTGGGGGGAGCCCATCTGGGTTAGCACCTTGTCCAGCCACTGCAGAGGACCGTGCAGGTGGATCTCAATCCAGCAGGGGGTGCTGGTCACGTCCTGGCGGTGGTACTCTGCACCCCAGCCCTGGGAGAGCAAGAGGAAGAGAGATATTCTCTTTAGGGACAGGTATTATCATCATGGCTCTTTCTCAATCGCATTTCCTTTATTCTTTGAATTTCCTCGTCTTCATCTCATGACCCCATTATTCATTCTGAACCATTTAACATTATATTCTCTATATTATGGGATGTATGTCTATGACGGTTACCTTGACGAAGCTCATGCGGATGGTGCACATCTTGGTCAGCTCGTAGACAGCCTCAAACCCGTGGTTGACGGACTGGGCCAGCAGCTCAGCAAACTCCTGGTTGTTAAAGATCTTGAGGCTGCAGCCGCTGGGGATCTTACAGACGGTGGTGGGGTGGAAGCCATGGTGGTAGTTACAGTTCCGACTCTGGACGAAGATGCTGCTGTCACTCAGACATTCAGCATACACTTCACCTCCCACATAGTACAGGTGGACTCCTGGGGAGAGGGGAAGAGAGGGTTACATGGGACTAGAATGGAGTAGAGTACAGTAGATTAGAATGGAATATTCTTGCCTTTGGCAACTTGCTTGGATTCTTAATTGATCCATTAAAATGCTGATTGGACAGCACCACTCCTATTTAGCCACAGCCCATAACACACTGTATCTGAGCAGCTTACCGATCGCTGCAGCTGTACATAGCCCATCTGTAAATAGCCCATCCAATCTACTTACCTCATCCCCATATTGTTTTTATTTACTTTTTTGCTGTTTTGCACACCAGCATTTCTACTTGCACATCATCATCTGCACATCTATCATTCCAGTGTTAATTTACTAAATTGTAATCACTTTGCTACTATGGCCTATTTATTGCCTTACCTCCTTACTCCATTTGCACACACTGTATATAGATTTTTCTATTGTGTTATTGACTGTATGCTTGTTTATTCCATGTGTAACTCTGTGTTGTTGTTTGGTCGCACTGCTTTGCTTTATCTTGGCCAGGTCGCCGTTGTAAATGAGAACTTGTTCTCAACTAGCCTACCTGGTTAAATAAAGGTTCAATTAAAAAAATAAACACTGACACTAACAATTGAACCAGTCCTGTGGACAGTGTGTCCATGGCCTTATATTTGGGATAATATAAGTGTTCCCTTCCATGGCCATTTTTACCTTTGCCAATGTGTCGCCGGGTGTTCTCTATGGTTGAGTTGCGGTTTACGTTGGAGAGGAGGCCCAGGCAGAAACGGTTGCGGTTGTTGGACGGGTCGGTGAAGCCGTCGACCAGGACGCTGGTAGAGTTGGCCTGGAACGCCTCGCCCACCCGGTTGTTCAACTCGTAGTACACTATAGAGCACCAGTGTTTAGGTTCCTCGTAGGCCACCGGCTGAACATCTGTACAGGATGTCAAACACACACAGAAAGGGTGAGATGTGTGTATGATCAAACACACACACTCAGGCACACACACACACACACACACAGACACACACACACACACACACACACACACACACACACACACACACACACACACACACACACACACACACACACACACACACACACACACACACACACACACACACACACACAGTGAGACATTTAAGCACACACGCACGCACATGCAGATTGACTGGAGGGGCTCATGATAATCAAGCCTTCTGTTCTGATAAAGTTCAAGTCTGTCTGTCTAGTCTGACTTTGAGCTGCAGTCTGATATAGCAGATGTTCATCTTTCAACTCCTTCTTCTTTTACTAGGATTAGAGAAAAAAAATGTGATTTGTATGTTGATGACAAAATGTGGGAAAGGTGTATGAAATGTGTGGTATGTGACGTTTAAGTCTGAGTTCACACAGAGAGCTATAGGTCATGTTTGCATACAACAGAAACAGAAAATCAATGCTGACAAATCCATCCAACCCCAGTAGACTGACTGTGGTCAGTCTGGACAGGGCCAGTCTTGATCAAATACTGTCCACTGACTGCGGGCAGTCTAGTCTGGTCTGGGATCGGTATTTATTGAGTCAAGCAGTCAGTCAATAGACCAAGCCGGTGCCCGCCTGGTGCCGTCTCTCTCTGCCCGGTATCTTGGGTGAGCTTTATGCCAGCTGGCCCCCTCTCTCTAAGGGACGGAGGGAGAGTTTATCCAAGCGGCATACTCCTCCCTAACTTCCTCTGCTGAGAGTAGCGGCCATCAGGTGTATTTGGTCTATGCTTTTCCTAGATCCATCGGCCCGGCCCACAATGGAAACGGCCCGGACCTCTAGAACACCACACAGGATGCAGCTTGGGGAAGGACAGAAAATTCCCCAATCACCACTTCCAGGGAGTATTTCTCCACACCCATTGCAATATCCATCTGTGTGGGTGGGGATACTACTGTGACTGGATGTGTAACAATTATATAGGGAGATTGGTGAGGAGATTTCAATACTGGTTTTAGCGAGCGTAAAACAGTTTGTACAATTCTGCCCAATACCTTGGCTGCTGAAAGTATCCACAGACTGTGTACTGTAGACACTTCAAAATTGATTCAACTTCAAAAATCAAACCCCTTTGACACATTATATTTTGCCATGTAAACAGCCTGCATGACTGGTGGCATACATTACTTTTGCGTATGGACTGGCTGTTCAGATGTGTGATGTGTAGGAATGCCAGATCTCCACAGCAACTAACGATTGACTGAACCACAGTTGAGGTAGGTGGTAGCAAACAAGGGTTCTCAACAAGGTTTTTTTTTTTTTTTTGGAAACAGATATAAAAGTTGGATGTAATTAGTGAGGCCAATTCTTAACGAGCTTTCAGTTAATTACCACCGGCAGAGATGATGTCAGCCAGAAGCTTTTAAAGGCCTCGTAAAAACTGCTCTGAGACCATACTTAATTGGCAGACTCTCTGATCTTTCCTCTGGGTTGCATGTATAGACTGACGCGTTTGTGTTCATCATACTAAAATCTAAAACCTAATGCCTCAAAATGGTGCGAGATACTCTGCTTTTCTGAACATGGATACGCATTCATGTTATTTTCCCATTTACCCTGCATTAATGATCATATAAAATTCCCTTTTAATTCTCTTTTAATTGAATATATGAAGGAAATTGTTTTTTAGCTAATCTTTTCCAAGCAATTTCGAAGGTCATCACATGAATCACCCCTTATTTTAACAGAGGGATAAAGCACCTAGATCCGTTTTTCTTATTAGCTTCACAGCATGCATGAGAACTTTAATGAACACTGCCACAAACCCCAACAACCACGACTACTTTTCAAGTGTTATTTTCAACTACATAGCCTATTAAAACTGAGTTTGATTCACCACGACAAATAAAAAGCAGAGTGTGTCATGGTTGTGTACTTGTACCCAGAAAACCACTTGCACCTGTAGTACGAGCTGGTGGGGCGCTGACAGCTCTAAGAGGGAGATGTCACAGCTGATTACCTGGCCTGTTGCTGATCTCCAGGGGCAACGCGGGGACCATCAGGTTGGTGTCCATGGGCTGAGGGCAGTCCTGAGTCATCCGCTCCTCTGGGGGCAAGTAGGCTGGAGGGGGGGTCTCTGGAGGAGGGCAGAGAGAGGGGTGAGAAGGGGTTTAAACCAGAGAGAAAGAAGTCTTCCAACTGTCACTGTATACTGAACATTGACTTACCAGCTTTATCTGTTTTGGAGCCTTTGGTTTAGTCCAACATGCTGACAAAAACACCTTTACCTACACCAGAGTTTCCCAAAGTCCCCGGGACCCCAAGGGGTGTACGTTTTGGGTTTTGCCCTAACACTACACAGCTGATTCCAATAGCCAACAGGCTTTGATCATTTGAATCAGCTGTGTAGGGTTAGGGCAAAAACTAAAACGTGCACTCATTGGAGTCCCGAGGACCGAGTTTGGGAAATGCTGACCTACACAGTACAGCTACCTGAATATTCCTGTCATACGTCCTTTACTTACTGTCATCAACAACAGTCTATTGCTGTTTAGCCTATTCCATTGTTTATATTGAATCAGCCATTTGCCAAACACACACATATACACTGAGTGTCCAAAACATTATGAACACCTGCTCTTTCCATGACACAGACTGACCAGGTGAATCCAGGTGAAAGCTATGACCCCTTATTGATATCACTTGTTAAAGCCACTTCAGTCAGTGTAGATGAAGGAGAGGAGACGGGTCAATAAGGAATGTTTAAGCATGGAGACAATTGAGACATGGATTGTGTATGTGTACCATTCAGAGGGTGAATGGGCAAGGCAAAAGATTGAAGTGCCTTTGAACGGGGTATGGTAGTAGGTGCCAGGCGCACCGGTTTGTGTGTCAAGATCTGCAACGCTGCTGGGTTTTCAAGCTCAACAGTTTCCCGTGTGTATCAAGAATGACCCACCACCCAAAGGACATTCAGCCAACTTGACACAACTGTGGGAAGCATTGGAGTCAACATGGGCCAGCATCCCTGTGGAACGCTTTTGACACCTTGTAGAGTCCATGCCCCAACCAGTTGAGGCTGTTCTGATGGAAAGGGTCTGCAACTCAATATTAGGAAGGTGTTCATAATGTTTTGTACACAGTGTAGATACCCAAGAGGGTGATGGCATAATTCAATTCATTGTTACCACACTAACCGTTATAAAAGTTATTAGTGAATTGTACCTGGCATCTGACCTGGCGGCTCACCTGGCATCTGAAATGGGCTGCCTGGGTCAGAGCTGGTGGGGGAGTGGGGGAAGGTTGCACTGCTACCACTACCAGGGGAGCCGGGGTAGCTGTTCCCCCCAGGGGAGTGTGTCTGTGTCTGGGGGAAGTTCATCTGGGTGTTCGCCTGGGAGAAGGACTCTGGGAAGGTGGCGTTCTGGGGCATGTGGGGCTCGTTCTGGTGCAGAGGGTTGCGGAAGCGTGGTAGCATGCTGTGTTTGGCATTGAACTCGCTATTCCGCGGGACCAAAACCGGGGGCAGCACTGAGACAGAAGGGAAGGAGAGAGGACATCAGGATCATGTTCAGTTGGCATGAAACCGAAGAAAACAGACAGAAACATGGAGGGACAACCTGGACTTGCCCAATAAGAAATACATTTTGATTTCTGCTGTTAAATGTTTTCTGTTGTGTACTCTAATGAACACGACCCAAGGTTAGTTACAGGAGCAGTTTCTGTATCGCTATACAGCTTTGAATGGTAAGTTATGGCCTGATTCTGCACAAAATGGCTACAGGGTCTGTTGCACCATTGCATAGATAGACACTATATAACACATTCATAATAGGTGAGGCCAGTTCACGTTTCAAATGAAAGGCACATCCAAATACACTCTGCTCTATAATCAATATTCCAATCATTAAATATTCTAGTCTTTACAACTCTCAGCAGACCTATTATTATTCCCCATTTAGTTTCATTGAGATGTTCAGAGCCTTTTTAGTTGAAAACCTGCTATGATGCAAAGGCTGACCCTGCTAGCAAGGGTATTGTGGGTAGCGAGGGTAGGGGGTTAGCCCTCTCTTTGTGCCCCTAAGCCCCATGAGTCCAGTTAGCGCGCGCACACACACACACACACACACACACACACACACACACACACACACACACACACACACACACACACACACACACACACACACACACACACACACACACACACACACACACAGAGCCAGGAAGGACAGAGTACTTTAATTATAGCATCATAAAATGCCTCTCTCTTTCTCTCTTTCCCTCCTCCCTCTCTCTCTATTCGCTGTGCACATTTGCAGATGCCCCTGCATTTTTGGAATTGCAGCTTGCAGCGTGTTGGTTTAGCCAGCAGTATTTGGCCTCTGTACCAGACATCCTGTTCAGAGAAAACATCTCTGAGGTGAGTGAGTCCATTTATGAAGAATCTATCACATGGAGAAAAATATGATTGTGGCTAGATGGTGATGTGAAGACCATTCAGAGGTATGAGATCAGATATAAACCACTAGAGATCTGTTCCACGAATATCCACAAATAGGTATTAAATATATCATTAAATAATACTGAAACTAAGAGTTTTGTCAATGGAGGCAGATAGGCTAGCGGTTAAGAGCGTTGGGCATTTCGCTACACTCACATTAACATCTGCTAACCATGTGTATGTGACAAATAACATTTGATTTGATTTGATTTGATTTGGGCTAGTAATCTGAAAAGTCGCTGGTTCAAAGCTCCAAGCTGGCAAGGTGAAAAATCTGCCGTTCTGCCCTTGAGTTAGTTAAATCCCAACAACAACTGCTCCCCAGGTGCCAATTATGTCCATTAAGGCAGCCCCCCACACCTCTCTGATTGGGTTAAATGCAAAAGACACATATCGGTTGAAATCATTCAGTTGTGCAACTGACTAGGTATCCGCTATCCCAATAAAATGCTACAATGAGAAAGATTACTGGTCAAAAGTTGTGTTTTAAATTCTAATTACAGCATATTCTGTTGACAAATTTAGTTTGAACGTAATTTTTTTCTCCCTATTGAATACTATTGCATAACCAAATCCCAAGGTCGAGTCCGAACCCTGGCTATTGTTCTATATACAACTAGTGTCAGGGCGTTTCATGTTATCTGTTCTATCCTGGTGTTACTGCTTTGGGACTAGCTCTGTCTGTCTGTCTGTGTGTGTGTGTGTGTGTGTGTGTGTGTGTGTGTGTGTGTGTGTGTGTGTGTGTGTGTGTGTGTGTGTGTGTGTGTGTGTGTGTGTGTGTGTGTGTGTGTGATGGGGGAGGTGTGGACGGACAGGTGCTACAGCCCAGTTGTTAAAACAAGTGTGTGAGGCGGGCATCCGCTCCTCCCTCCCATTGTGTGTGGCTTCCTGTCCCCTTCTTCCTCAGAGAAACAACACGTGTGGTGTGTGTGTGTGTGTGTTCCCCGGCCCGACCGGCCGCACAGAGCATGCCAAAAACAAAGCCCTCATTCTCCCCCGGCTGGAATTTCCTGCTACACACACACACACACACACACACACACACACACACACACACACACACACACACACACACACACACACACACACACACACACACACACACACACACACACACACACACTGACACACACTCACCCCCCTTCCTGTAGCACCCTGTGGACAGCTGTTTCTGTCTAGTCAGCTGGGCCTCATCTTTTGCTTAGCAGACAGACAAGCTGAGTTTTCTGAGGCATATCTATAGTGTGTGGTGGTGTTTTGTTTCTCCGGAGTTTCAGTTCAGACAGATTAGAACACCTGGCTGACACGGGGAGGATATGAAAGGGGGGGGGGGAAGGAGAGAACATCTGCAGAAACCATGGGAAGGGGAAAGCCACGAGCAGAGATGAGATAACATACGGCTGATGATAGGGGAGGAACAGGCTGCTGGGGTGGGTATGTTATGGGGTTATGTGTATGGTTCACCATTAATGTTTCATGTTCAAGAGTGATGTGAAGGATCATAGGAAATGTAGGAACTATCAAAACACATTTCGAAAGGGGTCATAAATCAAACATGAAGTAAATGGGGAATTGGGCTGGAAAGATCTAGTGGAGAAACTTTTGATATATTTACACAAAACTGAATTAAAAAGCATATCAACCTTGATGATAATTTTAAATTGACTTTTCACCACAACATTAACACTCTAATGCTATAACCCCCCCCCCCTCACCTGGACTATCCACTCTCTTGTAGTGGTACGGGTTGATGCAGACATCCTTCTGCTTGGAGCCAAACGGGTACTCACAGCACTCCAGAGCCTTGAGCTCATGATGAGACTGCAGGTCAGGCCACCTCCACACCCTACAGTAGATAACATGGGGTAAACCCTTCCTGTGGGACACCTGGAGTCTTCCATCCAGGGAGCGAGGGATGGTGACACAGTTACTGGGCTGACCTGGGCAGCTCAGAGCCCTCTCCAACTCCTCCATTGCTCCCTTCTTCTTCTTCAGTTTCTTCACCAGCGCGTCCACGGCTTTCTCCGCCCATTTTTCCTCTTCGTCTCCTTGTTTCCAGCCGAGGAGGCGCTTGACGGCCGGGCTGGTGAAGGAGAACAGGGAGGTGACGTTCATGGTGACGTTTGTGTCTGTCGCCTCTTGCGACCGTGGCGTTGTCGGGACGCTACACGTGAGTGTGCGGGGTTGGGTTTTACAATGGAGAGAGTCCACTTGGTGAGGGAAAAAGTTGGAGGTTAGAAGCTGCTGTTGTATTTTTTTAGGTGCCACTGAGATGGCTGGGTAGTCCTCAGTCTTCAAAGCTTCAGGACAGAACTTCTGAACAGGACACCTAGGAGGAAGATGGAGATTAAACCAATGCTAACGAAATCCATAACACTTCTAACATAGACAAACAGAGTTCAACAGATTCCCTTCAAGTGGACAGTTGAAGGAAGAGATATCAGTGTTTCCACTAATCTTGCCTGGAAAGCAACTAGCGACCCTCCAAAGGAAACGGAGTGATTCTCTCTATTGGCAGAACAACATTGGCCTGCGAGGAGAGAGGGCCAATGATGTCACTGTGTTATGACTTCTGGGAATTGACAGCAGTGGGGTCACAATGAACACCGTCCCACTACAGTCAGCAGCCATTCTCCAGATAACTTCCTGTACACACGGCCCTGTTACCGTCACATAACCACTCTCAAATGTCACTCAGAGAGACCTCTGTTTCAATATCAACACTAGCAAACTAAGTAGAATGAAGTCATGTATCGGGCATGCATTCTGGGAAGTATGCTAGAAAGGACATTAGATCATAGAACTCTGCCATATCAATTGGGGCAGTTACATACAATTGTCTGCATTATCCAATAACATTCATTATCCAAATGATTTAGTTGAATAAGAAAATACACATAAAACATCAATTTAGTTAGACCAACAAAGCAGAATTGTTGAGGTAGGATTTGGCCGCACTTGAAAGGAACAGAACTTTATTGACTACACTGGGTTTTTATATTATCAAAAGAATGTTCTATAAAACACTCAGCAACAAACAGCTTTAAGTGCAGGAATCAGCTAGCGACATCCAGGCCAATAAAAGATGAAATGCATGGTGAAAATCAGGACAAATGTGTCCCATTCACTGAGGTCCCCTGACACCAATTCACCAGGAGAAACAAGCCCACTCTCTCCTTCTGGAGGGGAAATAAGAGACCAGGGACTCAATAGTTCATATTCCTTTTGTGGAATTCAGCAGTGGTGGAAGCAAGTAGCATTTTGGTTGAGGATAGTATAGCCTACCCACAGGTACCCACATAAATCTCAGATTTATTGTGCATCCATTTCATTGTAAACATTATATACTGTATCTATCCACCACAACAAAAATACACACATACACAAGTACGCACACACACGTATCATATTTTTACACCCACTGAGTCAGGTACTGCTACTATTCCTACTACTACTACTATTACCACTGCTACTGCTACTACTAATACTACTGCTACTATTACTACTGCTGCTGCTACTATTACTACTACTATTCCTACTACTACTACTATTACTACTGCTGCTGCTACTACTACTACTACTACTATTACCACTGCTACTGCTACTACTAATACTACTAATACTATTACTACTGCTGCTGCTACTATTACTACTACTATTCCTACTACTACTACTATTACTACTGCTGCTGCTACTATTACTACTGCCACTACTATTATTACTACTACTACTAGTACTACTGCTGCTGCTACTACTACTACTATAACTACTGCTACTACTACTACTGCTACTATTATTACTGCTGCTACTACTGCTGCTGCTACTGCTGCTGCTGCTAATACTGCTACTACTGCTACTTCTACTACTACTACTGCAACTATTATTACTGCTACAATTACTACTACTACTGCTAATACTATGATTACAGCTGCTACTACTACTACTGCAACTATTATTACTGCTACAATTACTACTACTACTGCTACTACTGCTATTAATACTGCTGCTACTACCACTATTGCTGCTACTTCTACTACTACTACTATTACTGCTACTATTAATACTAATACTATTACCACTGCTACTGCTATTACTACTACTAATAGTACTACTACTTCTGCTACTATTACTAATACTACTACTACTATTACTACTACTTCTACTATTGCCACTACTGCTGCTACTACTACTACTACTGCTACTACTACTATTCCTACTGCTACTATTACTAATACTACTACTAATATTATTACCACTACTACTACTATTAATACTGCTACTAATATTACTACTGCTACTATTACTACTACTGCTACTACTACTACTATTAGTAGTAGTAGCAGTAGTAGTAATAGTAGCAGTAGTATTAGTAGCAGTAGGAATAGTAGTAGCAGCAGTAGTAGTAGTAGTAGTAGTAGCAGCAGTAGTGGTAATAGTAGCAGTAGTAGTAATAGTAATAGTACTACTACTACTACTACTACTACCACTGCTGCTGCTGCTACTACTACTACAACTACTACTGCTACTAATAATATTAATACCACTGCTACTGCTATTACTACTACTACTACTACTATTATTACTGCAAATACTACTAATACTACTGCTGCTACTATTACTACTACTACTACCTCTAATATTACTACTATTGCTGCTACTACTGCTACTATTACTACTACTACTACTACGATTACTGCTGCTACTATTACTACTACTACTACTACGATTACTACTGCTACTATTACTACTACTACTGCTACTACTACGATAACTGCTGCTACTACTACTACTGCTACTAATACTGCTGCTACTACCACTACTGCTACTACTTCTACTACAACTACTACTGCTACTATTTATACTATTACCATTGCTACTGCTTTACTACTACTACTATTACTACTGCTGCTGCTACTATTACTACTAATATTACCGCTACTACTATTACTACTACTACTACTACTACTGCTGCTACTACTACTAATACTACTGCTGCTACAATTACTACTACTATTACTACTGCTGCTGCTACTATTACTACTACTACTATTACTACTGCTACTACTATTACTGCTACTGCTGCTAGTTACTACTATTACCATTACTACTATTACTACTGCTGCTGCTACTATTACTACTGCTACTACTACTACTACTGCTACCATTACTACTACTTCTACTAATATTACTACTGCTACTACTATTATCACTGCTACTACTACTACTACTACTACTAGTACTACTGCTAGTACTACAGACTACTACTACAGACTAACAGGCAGTGATGGTTTCTGTGAGAACAGGTGCAGTGGGTTAGAAGTTTACATATACTCAATTAGTATTATGTAGCATTGCATTTAAATTGTTTAACTTGGGACAAATGTTTCAGGTACTGTAGCCTTCCACAAGCTTCCCACAATAAGTTGGATGAATTTTGGCCCATTCCTCCTGACAGAGCTGGTGTAACTGAGTCAGGTTTGTAGGCCTCCTTGCTCGCACACGCTTTTTCAATTCATCCCACAAATTGTCTATAGGATTGAGGTCAGGGCTTTCTGATGGCCACTCCATTATGTCACAACTTAGAAGTGACCCCAATGACCCCAAGCATAGAACTATGCTTGGGGACATTGTCCATTTGGAAGACCCATTTGCGACCAAGCTTTAACTTCCTGACTGATGTCTTGAGATGTTGCTTCAATATATCCACATAATTTTCCTGACTCATGATGCCATCTATTTTGTGAAGTGCACCAGTCCCACCTGCAGCAAAGCACCCCCACAACATGATGCTACCACCCCCGTGCTTCACGGTTGGGATGGTGTTCTTCGGCTTGCAAGCCTCCCCCTTTTCCCTCCAAACATAACTATGGTCATTATGGCCAAACAGTTATATTTTTGTTTCATCAGACCAGAGAACATTTCTCCAAAAAGTACGATCTTTGTCCCCATGTTCTGTTGCAAACCGTAGCCTGGATTTTTTAATGGCGGTTTTGGAGCAGTGGCTTCTTCCTTGCTGAGCGGAATTTCAGGTTATGTCGATATAGAACTCGTTTTACTGTGGATAGAGATACTTTTCTACCTGTTTCCTCCAGCATCTTCACATGGTTCTTTACTGTTGTTCTGGGATTGATTTGTACTTTTCGCACCAAAGTACGCTCATCTCTAGGAGACACAACGCGTCTCCTTCCTGAGCGGTATGACGGCTGCGTGGTCCCATGGTGTTTATACTTGCGTAGTATTGTTTGTACAGATGAACGTGGTACCTTCAGGCATTTAGAAATTGCTCCCAAGGATGAACCAGACTTGTGAGGTCTACAAAAAAAATTCAGAGGTCTTGGCTGATTTCTTTTCATTTTCCCATGATGTCAAGCAAAGAGGCACTGAGTTTGAAGGTAGGCCTTGAAATACATCCACAGGTACACTTCCAATTGACTCAAATTATGTATATTAGCCTATCAGAAGCTTCTAAAACCATGACACCCTATTCTGTCATTTTCCAAGCTGTTTAAAGGCACAGTCAACTTAGTGTGTATAAACTTCTGACCCACTGCAAATGTGATACAGTGAATTATATGTGAAATAATCTGTCTGTAAACAATTGTTGGAAAAAGTATTGTCATGCACAAAGTAGATGTCCTAACCGACTTGCCAAAACTATAGTTTGTTAACAAGAAATTTGTGGAGTGGTTGAAAAACGAGCTTTAATGACTCCAACCTAAGTGTATGTAAACTTCCGACTTCAACTGTAGCTATGGGATCTTTCTCTCTGTCATCACCACCGCCTGCATAGCAGCGACATCACTTCCAGTTTAGGCCTGCAGGTCTCTCCACAGGTGGAGAGGGAGAACATTCAGAGGACTGAAGAAAAGAGGACAGATGTCTCTCTCTCTCTCTCGACCTCTCCATGGGTGGACAGGGGATGGGAAGGGTTATGATGGGAAAGGGATGGTAAAAACGTTGTCTCAGTGTTGTTATGTGATCTTTACATGACCTTTACATGTATTCTGTATACCAGTGGAGGCTGCTGAGGGGAGGACAGCTCATAATAATAGCTGGAACGGCGCAAGTGGAATGGAATCAAACGCATAGTACCATTCCACTAATTCCACTCCCTCCATTACCACGAGCCCGTTGTCCCAAATTAATGTGCCACCAGCCTCCTGTGCAGTATACATATACAGTACCAGTCAAAAGTTTGGACACCTACTCATTCAAGGGTTTTTCTTTTCTACATTGTAGAATAACAGTGAAGACATCAAAACTATGAAATAACACATAGAATCATGTAGTAACCAAAAAAGTGTTATATTTTAGATTCTTCAAAGTAGCCACGCTTTGCCTCGATGACAGCTTTGCACACTCTTGGCATTCTCTCAACCAGCTTCACCTGGAATGCTTTTCCAACAGTCTTGAAGGAGTTCCCACATATGCTGTTGGCTACTTTTCCTTCACTCTGCGGTCCAACAAATATAAAAAATATAAAAAAA
This sequence comes from Oncorhynchus mykiss, assembly GCF_013265735.2. Classification (NCBI taxonomy): domain Eukaryota; kingdom Metazoa; phylum Chordata; class Actinopteri; order Salmoniformes; family Salmonidae; genus Oncorhynchus; species Oncorhynchus mykiss. Next base: position 11,069,663 of record NC_048583.1, on the reverse strand, counting down.
CTCAACAGACCATGGACTCATCAGACCAAAGGACAGATGTCCAACGGTCTAATGTCCATTGCTCGTGTTTCTTGGCCCAAGCAGGTCTCTTCTCTCGGAACTTATCCTCTGCAGCAGCGGTAACTCTGGGTCTTCCATTCCTGTGGTGGTCCTCATGAAAGCCAGTTTCATCACAGCGCTTGATGATTTTTGCGACTGCACTTGAAGAAACTTTCAAACTTTCTAGAAATGTTCCAGATTGACTGACCTTCATGTCTTAAAGTATTGATGGATTGTCATTTCTCTTTGCTTATTTGAGCTGTTCTTGCCATTATATGGACTTCGTCTTTTACCAAATAGGGCTATCTTCTGTATACCACCCCTACTTTGTCACAACACACCTGTTAATTGAAATGCATTCCAGGTTCCACCTCATGAAGCTGGTTGAGAGAATACCAAGAGTGTGCACAGCTGTCATCAAGGCCAAGTGTGGCTACTTTGAATAATCTGATTTGTTTAACCTTTTTGGGATAGGGGGCAGCATTTTCACTTTTGGATGAATAGCGTGCCCAGAGTGAACTGCCTCCTACTCTGTCCCAGATGCTAATATATGCATATTAGTATTAGTATTGGATAGAAAACACTCTGAAGTTTCTAAAACTGTTTGAATGATGTCTGTGAGTATAACAGAACTCATATGGCAGGCGAAAACCTGAGAAAAATCCAACCAGGAAGTGGGACATCTGAGGTTTGTAGTTTTTCAAAGCTTGGCCTACCAAATACACATTGAGATATTGATAAAGTTGCACTTCCTACGGCTTCCACTAGATGTCAACCGTCTTTAGAAACTTGAATGAGGATTCTACTATAAAGGAGTGGCTCATGAGACCTATTTGAGTCAGTGGTCTGGCAGAGTGCCTTGGTCTCATGACGCGCGCTCCCGACAGAGTCGGTCAGATAGTCTGTATGACAGTCGGCCAGATAGTCAGTCTGACAGTTAGTCAGTCTGACAGTTAGTCAGTCAGTCAGTCAGTCAGTCACTCAGACAGACAGTCAGTTAGTCGACAGACCATCACACCACATGCTCCAGACTAGAGGTCGACCGATTAATCGGAATGGCCGATTAATTAGGGCCGATTTCAAGTTTTCATAACAATCGGAAATCTGTATTTTTGGGCACCGATTTGTCTTTTCTTTTTTTTTTTTTACCTTTATTTAATCTGTATTTAACTAGGCAAGTCAGTTAGGAACACATTCTTATTTTCAATGACGGCCTAGGAACGGTGGGTTAACTGCCTTGTTCAGGGGCAGAATGACAGATTTTCACCTTGTCAGCTCGAAGGATCCAATCTTGCAAATTTACAGTTAACTAGTCCAACGCAATAACGACCTGCCTCTCTCTCGTTGCACATTCTTTGCGTTTTGCCAGCAGCTCTTCGTTGTGCATCAAGCATTGCGCTGTTTATGACTTCAAGCCTATCAACTCCCGAGATTAGGCTGGTGTAACCGAAGTGAAATGGCTAGCTAGTTAGCGCGCGCTATCTTCAAACGTCACTCGCTCTGAGCCTTGGGGTGGTTGTTTCCCTTGCTCTGCATGGGTAACGATGCTTCGAGGGTGCTGTTGTCGTTGTGTTGCTGGGTCGAGCCCAGAGAGGAGCGAGGAGAGGGACGGAAGCTATACTGTTACACTGGCAATACTAAAGTGCCTATAAGAACATCCAATAGTCAAAGGTATATGAAATACAAATGGTATAGAGAGAAATAGTCATATATATTCTATATTAACTACAACCTAAAACCTCTTACCTTGGAATATTGAAGTCTCATGTTAAAAGGAACCACCAACGTTCATATGTTCTCATGTTCTGAGCAAGGAACTTAAACGTTAGCTTTTTTACATGGCACATATTGCACTTTCACTTTCTTCTCCAACACTTTGTTTTTGCATTATTTAAACCAAATTGAACATGTTTCATTATTTATTTGAGGCTAAATTTAGTGTGTTGATGTATTATATTAAGTTAAAATAAGTGTTCATTCAGTATTGTTGTAATTGTCATTATTACAAATAGATGTTTTTTTTTTTAATCGGGCCAAATTAATCGGTATCGGCTTTTTTGGTCCTCCGATAATCGGTATCGGCGTTGAAAAATCATAATCGGTCGACCGCTACTCCAGACCAGTTGCAAAAAAACAACTCGTAATCCAATTCAGATGGAGGATTCCAGGAAAGTAGAGAGTGATAGACTGTAACAGGAACATCTGGACAGACAGGGCTCTCTACACAGTCACCTACTGTCAACAACATCATACACTTGGATTAGATCTTCTGGATTTCTCCAGTCCAGACCTTACTTGGGTATTTCCAAACCTGAGGAGCTTAAGGGAATAGGTGTGACTTTCGCTCACAGTTAAAAACTGTACGATTTATTTAGCTATTTCAGTCCAAAAAAAAAACAGGACGTTTCTTCTGTCAATTACCATCATTAGAATCTACTAATCTCCAACCTGAGGAGGATCTATAATGTATGACCGATATATGATCAGAGTTTGATCAGCATTACTGTATGAAAAAGGTCAAAATGGGATTGTATTCACGCTTGAAACAGACAATGCTCATATTGGGTTGTCTGTGGACCAGTCAAAATAGAATGGGGCCGGTGTTGTGCCCTACTCTGGACTGTATAGAATGGGGCCGGTGTTGTGTCCTACTCTGGACTGTATAGAATGGGGCCGGTGTTGTGCCCTACTCTGGACTGTATAGAATGGGGCCGGTGTTGTGTCCTACTCTGGACTGTATAGAATGGGGCCGGTGTTGTGCCCTACTCTGGACTGTATAGAATGGGGGCCGGTGTTGTTGTGCCCTACTCTGGACTGTATAGAATGGGGCCGGTGTTGTGTCCTACTCTGGACTGTATAGAATGGGGGCCGGTGTTGTTGTGCCCTACTCTGGACTGTATAGAATGGGGGCCGGTGTTGTGCCCTACTCTGGACTGTATAGAATGGGGGCCGGTGTTGTTGTGCCCTATTCTGGACTGTATAGAATGGGGGCCGGTGTTGTTGTGCCCTACTCTGGACTGTATAGAATGGGGCCGGTGTTGTTGTGCCCTACTCTGGACTGTATAGAATGGGTCCGGTATTGTGCCCTACTCGGGACTGTATAGAATGGGGCCGGTGTTGCGCCCTACTCTGGACTGTATAGAATGGGGCCGGTGTTGTGCCCTACTCTGGACTGTATAGAATGGGTCCGGTGTTGTGCCCTACTCTGGACTGTATAGAATGGGGCCGGTGTTGCGCCCTACTCTGGACTGTATAGAATGGGGCCGGTGTTGTGCCCTACTCTGGACTGTATAGAATGGGGCCGATGTTGCGCCCTACTCTGGACTGTATAGAATGGGGCCGGTGTTGTGCCCTACTCTGGACTGTATAGAATGGGGCTGGTGTTGTTGTGCCCTACTCTGGACTGTATAGAATGGGGCCGGTGTTGTGCCCTACTCTGGACTGTATAGAATGGGGCCGGTGTTGTGCCCTACTCTGGACTGTATAGAATGGGGAGGGTTTAGGCTACTCTGATAAACCTACATTAGCTTTATACAGAATGTTCTGAGAACAGGAGTGGTAAAAATGTAAATGAGAAACCAAAAGTAATGTGATGGGTAAGGTTTCAGTATCACCTTATTAGTCATCAGACACAAAAACTACCAAGCTAGATCACACTTTATCTGATAAATGGTTACCACAAGTCATTATTTGATCACTGGCCGTTGGTTACTACAGGCGACCCCGTAGATCTGTGATAATCTGATATCCGATCCCCCTCCTAAAGGTAAGCCTGACCTACACTTTTCTTTCTTCCCTAAATCACATTAACCTCCCAAACATCTTCCAGCCCAGCAGTCCCCTTCTCTAACCTCTCTTACCCAACACATACTTAGCGTGTGTCCCAAATGGCACCCTATTCCCTACAGAGTGCACATAGTGCTATGGGCCCTATAGGTTGTGTAATATATAGAGAATAGGATGCCATTTGGAATGCAGGGTTACGCCTCTCACACTTGTTGTTTGTGTACAAGTAGGGCCCAATGAAGCATCACACAAATATCTGTAGCGGACAGGTCCCAATCTTATCCGCCCTCTGCCCATTTAAGCTGAAACACGCCACCGTTTACACAAGAGCTCCATAAAAGTTCCCAGGCAGAGCTATCTATCTATCTTCCTTCCTTGCCTGCCATTCATCCAGCCTGTATTGGGTTAGTGCGCTAACTGCCGCTAACGCTAACCCTTTGGTGAGTAGTTAGCATAGCCAGGCAGAATTAATGGGAGTCAGAGGGATCTAATAGGTCAGCCCATGATCACATGTCATTGACAAGGCCTGTTAGCCTGACCTGTGCCGTTCCAAGCCTGCGCTAGCTGCTAGCCACCAATCCCTACCAACCCCATTGATCATTTAGCGCTAGCTGCTTCAGTCAGTGCTGTTAATCAATTTAGGGGCCGGGGCTGTAGGATGAGGAGCCAGTAATGATGCTCTCTGCTCTCTCCCCAGAGACGGGCATTATAAAGAAGTTACATTATTTATCAGCAGGGCCTGGACGGGGCCTCCATTAGCCCCCACTCAATTGAGTCGCTGGCTATGAAGGGAGGAGTGGATGGAGAGAGGAATAAAGAGATGCAGAGAGATAAAGAGGAGAGGAGAGAGGGATGAAGAGAGGTAAAGAGGAGAGGAGAGAGGGATAAAGAGATGGAGAGAGATAACAAATAGAGGAGAGAGGGATGGGAGAGGAGGGTGTGTGTGTGCGTGTGTGTGTGTGTGAGTACGTTCGTGTGTACGTGCATGTGCAAGTGTGTCTGAGAGAGAGAAAAAGAGTGAACAGAGAGACCGAGGGAGGAAAGAGAGAGAGAGAGAGAGAGAGAGAGAGAGAGAGGGGGAAAGAGTGAGGAGAGAGAGAGAGGAACGAGGGAGGAGAGCAAAGGGGGATGCAAATTCTCGTTAATACACACACTGTCTAGCCTCTCGGCGTAAACCTTCCACTTCACACAAGAGTGTTCCCTCTAACTGTCAGCTCAGCAGCCCAACACAAATAGTGACTGTATGGCCTCGTTGTGCTGTCTCCCTCTCACTCTGTGTGGCCTGACCCATCGCCATTGAGGAGGTGTAATGTGTTCATTAATACACAGATAACAATCATCAAGTACCAAAACTGGATATCAAAATTCAATGAATGAGTATCGATTGAATGATCTCCAAAAAGCAGCCGAGAGAATGTGTTTCGACAAGCAAGCCCTCACCAACTAGGCCTACCCACAACACCCAAACAACCATTCCTCCCCAGCCTCTACAGTAGACAGAAATAACCAGACAGACAGACAGGAAGACAGAGAGGTGTTGCCCTTGGTGACTAGACACAGCATTGACCCAGGAGGTCTACACAAATCTAGGGTCAGTTATCACACACGCACACGTGAGCACACACACACATCCACCACACCTCACGTTAGCCACAAACATAACTCACCCACTGTAACCAACACATGGGCTATCAATCAGCTATCCCAACTAGAGGTTGACCGATTAATCGGACTGACCGATTAATTAGGGCCGATTTCACGTTTTCATAACAATCGGAAATCTGTATTTTTGGACACCGATTTGGCCGATTTTTCTTCTACTTTTTTACACCTTTATTTAATCTTTATTTAACTAGGCAAGTCAGTTAAGAACACATTCTTATTGTCAATGACGGCCTAGGAACGGTGGGTTAACTGCCTCGTTCAGGGGCAGAATGACAGATTTTCACCTTGTCAGCTCGAAGGATCCAATCTTGCAACCTTACAGTTAACTAGTCCAACGCAATAACGACCTGCCTCTCTCTCGTTGCACTCCACAAGGAGACTGCCTGTTACGTAAATGCAGTTAGCCAAGGTAAGTTGCTAGCTAGCATTAAACTTATCTTATAAAAAACAATCAATCATAATCACTAGTTAACTACACATGGTTGATAATATTACTAGATATTATCTAGCGTGTCCTGCGTTGCATATAATCTGACTGAATCTGACTGAACAAGTATCTAAGTATCTGACTGAGCGGTGGTAGGCACCAGCAGGCTCGTAAGCATTCATTCAAACAGCACTTTTGTGCGTTTTGCCAGCAGCTCATCGCTGTGCTTCAAGCATTGAGCTGTTTATGACTTCAAGCCTATCAACTCCTGAGATTAGGCTGGTGTAGCCAATGTGAAATGGCTAGCTATTTAGCGGGGTGTGCGCTAATAGCGTTTCAAACGTCACTCGCTCTGAGACTTGGAGTGGTTGTTCCAATGGCTCTTCAAGGGCCGCGGCTTTTGTGGAGCGATGGGTAACGCTGCTTCGAGGGTGGCTGTTGTCGATGTGTTCCTGGTTCGAGCCCAGGGAGGAGCGAGGAGAGGGACGGAAGCTATACTGTTACACTGGCAATACTAAAGTGCCTATAAGAACATCCAATAGTCAAAGGTATATGAAATACAAATAGTATAGAGAGAACTTGTCCTATAATTCCTATAATAACTACAACCTAAAACTTCTTACCTGGGAATATTGATGACTCCTGTTAAAAGGAACCACCAGCTTTCATATGTTCTCATGTTCTGAGCATGGAATTTAAACGTTAGCTTTTTTACATGGCACATATTGCACTTTTACTTTCTTCTCCAACACTTTGTTTTTGCATTATTTAAACCAAATTTAACATGTTTCATTTTATTTGAGGCTAAATTGATTTAATTGATGTATTATATTCATTATGTTAATTCAGTATTGTTGTAATTGTCATTATTACAAATGTAATTATTTTTTAAATCGACCGATTAATTGGTATCGGCGTTGAAAAATCATAATCAGTCTACCTCTAATCCCAACCATCCCAGGCATTTGGGGTAAGTGTTGTATTTGTGGTGGTTGGGATGGTCGGGAGGACACCTCAGGCCAACACATCATGAGGGGTCTGGGATGGGTCGGACATATAGAGAAGGGCTATTCTGAGGATGCCTCTGTCTGAACTGAGAATGATGTTATGGCTGGAATGTGGTTAACTTGTTTATTCCTATAAGGGGGAAATGTCTCTCCAAGTCCACCATGTGCTGTACCAGACTGAATACAAGAGATGTCCACCTATAGATGAACAGAAAAGGAACTGAGAAATGTGCCATTTCCTCCGTATAAGATCTAGGTTAAATGTCTAAGCTAAGACTGGACTCATTTTTACAGTGTTAACTACACAGAAGAATACCTCATTATCTGAGATAATGTTGCATATGAATGATCAATATCACTATCAACACTAGGATTTAGAGATACAGTACACATGTCCCTTTCACTCCTTCTATTATCCTGTCTTTAGCGAACCCAACAGCTATCTGTTATCAGACCATTGCAGAAATATCACATCTTTATAACTATGTAACACAGGCATTGCATCACAATCGTTATATCTATTTAAAAGTGTGAATAAAGCCAAACTGTCAGTCCACCATGTGCCTCACAACAACAACAACAAAAAACAGAAACAAATTGTTCATTTATAATAAAACACAAACCTGAATTTGACAAGAATGCTGCAGGATTCAACAATTGTACTAAATCATGGACAAGGACAAATTCCAGTCCTTTGAGTAATCTGATATGTCATCTTCAATGATGTCAGGAGATCTGGCCCTGCTGCTCAGGGTCTCACAGTCACACAGGCTCGCTCTGCATCCATGAGACATGGAACACACACACAATGCACGCAGCACGCACGCACGCACACTAACACATGCATGTGCACGCGCGCGCAAACACACGATGGAAAAGATAGATAGCCTATATTGATTATTTAAAGCAAGTCATTTAGCAATGAGACACAGCTTCCCTCCAGATGGACACTGACGTTGAGATGAAGATCACTGTTAATATCCAATTAAATATCGCAAATCTTGGTTTTGCATCTTGGTTTTGCTGCTACATCCATGATGCATGAACATTAATCAAATAATCTGCATGACATTTACAGATGGAAAGTAAACAAATCACAAATCTGATGTTGATACTATTTCTGAGTACAAGAGGCCTACATCAGTAGCATATTAGATTTAATCACAACAAATACAGATGGACAGACTGATATCAAACATCATACCAACACAATGCATCACAAAGGTTAACCATCAAAGCAGACTGACACATTGAAATACACACATTGTGCACACTATTAATATTTTTTTTACAAGTACGTGTTCCAACTGTAGGATACACGACAATACAATGTTACAAATATGAAATGAATCCCACATTCTACTAACGTTAATTGCCAATCAATCTCTGTTGCCAAATATGATAGACAGAAAAGTTTGAAGCCTCAAAATACACTTTCACTGTCTCTATCCCTTTTAAAAAGTTGCAAATATTATTTTCTTATAAGCAATAGATCTAGTCAACCGAACATACTCATTCCCCCGTGGTTGTTTGTGTTTTGACGGGTGAAAAATAAAGTTTACAGTACCTTATAAACATCTATCAAGCTCGCTCTCAACGCTCCCATACTATACAGCTGCCTGTCTCTGGTCTCCTCGCGCTGGCGTCAGGGAGTCGCAGGGCCGTCGCACCCTCCGCGGAGCGCCAGTATCATGCCGCGGGATACAGTTTGGGGCGGTCCATGAATAACAAGACCTACTTTTACACATCTAACATTTTCATGCACTGTGGAATGGATTATGTAACTATAAAACAATGAATTCTTTCGTGGAGTTTTTTAAAATAGCTCTTTTGCTATTTTGGCAGTGGAGACTAGTGGAGCGCCAAGTTGATTGCCTGTAGAGGACTATATACTCATCGGACTCCTGTTTGTCGTTAAAAGATAGTTATGTGCTGCATCTTTTATGTGCAAATTGCATGAATGAGAAAAGAAGTACATTTAGCATATTTATTTTACGAAGCTGTGAACATTTTTGAGGGTTTGATTCACTGTGATTAGATAGCAGAACATTCTTGCAGATGGATTGGCACAGCTGTTTTTGATGAACAGTTGCATTTATTCAAAAGATACATTTATTGCCATTGATGCATTGCTGATTCAACAAAATGGCCACACACATTCACACACTGTAAATAAAGATTGTGATAATTTCATGTCGAAGGAATGCATAGAATAAATTATAAATGAATGCATATAACCGACATAAAAACATAGGTTATTCTGGTGTAATACTATATAATGTAGTAGTATAGGCCATCTAGCAGACGCTTTTATTCAAAGTTACTTACAGTCAAGCATATATACATATACATTCTTATATTATACTGAAGAAAAATATAAACACAACATGCAACAATTTCAAAGATTTTACTGAGTTACAGTTCATATAAGGATATCAGTCAATTTAAATAAATAAATTAGGCCCTAATCTATGGATTTTACATGACTGGGCAGGGCGCAGCCATGGGTGGGCCTGGAAGGGCATAGGCCAACCCACTTGGGAGCCAGGCCCAGGCAATCAGAATTTGTTTTTCCCCCAAAAGGGGGCTTTTTATAGACAGAAATATATACGGTCTCAGACGATCCCTCAGGTGATGAAGCCGGATGTGGAGGTCCTGGGCTGGCGTGGTTACAATGTGGTCTGCGGTTGTGAGGCCGGTTGGACGTACTGCCAAATTCTCTAAAACGACGTTGGAGGTGACTTATGGTAGAGAAATTAACATTTAATTTTCTGCCAACAGCTCTGGTGGACATTCCTGCAGTCAGCATGCCAATGTCACGCTCCCTCAAAACTTGAGACATTTGTGGAATTGTGTTGTGTGACAAAACTGCACATTTTAGAGTGGCCTTTTATTTTCCCCAGCACAAGGTACACCTGTGTAATGATCAGGCTGTTTAATCAACCTATTCATATGCCACACCTGTCAGGTGGACGAATTATCTTGGCAAATGAGAAATGCTCACGAACAGAGATGTAATCAAATTTGTGCACAAAATTTAAGATAAATAAGCTTTTTCTGCATATGGAACATTTCTGGGATCTTTTATTTCAGCTCATGAAACATGGGGTCAGCACTTTACATGGTGCGTTTATATTTTTGTTCAGTATATATTCAATAACCAGAATATGCCAATTTACTGTAGACCTAATATAAGCTTATTTTCACCACAAGTTAAAAATACACCTTCTGTCTCAGAACTGGATCAGTAATCTCTTGCAAATATGAGAGGAAGAGCGATAACACTGGTGTGGTTATCTGATGGAACTGATCTGTGCTAAGCTTGTTCTAGGTTCCCCTTCTTTGATTGTGGCGCGATAAGCACTATTTATGTAGCCAGGAGAACTAAAGTGTCTAAGGCAAGTGTCAACACAAAGGGCATGTTCTGTCATGTCCTCATATAGGCTACCATCTCAAATGAACACCTTGCTCTAGGGGCTAGGCCTAAAGACAGTGTTTTAAAGTAAAGTGGAGAATGACAGCTGTGTTACAACTTAACAACAATGGGCCTGTGTTAAATGTGGGGAAAGACGGCTTAGTTTGTATCAACCCTCATTTTGATTGTTGCACTGTCAGAGAGAACGAAGCTGCAACGATTCATCAAACCATCTCATTAATACTGCATGCTAATGCATGAAAATAGACGTTAGGGTATCAGGCAGGCAGCAGGCAGGCTGGACGACAGGAACATTAAGTTTAATTTCCTCTCTCAGATTTGTGTGAGAGAGATGATACTAGACTGCAGACATAAACCCATTTTATATGTATTGACTGAATTGATAAATAGGCTCAATACATAGGCTAATAATAATTACTGATAGTTTACAATTGTGGGATAGTGCACCATAGCCTAGCCAACATCTGGAAGCCTGTAAGAAAAAAAAGCAAAGAATAGAATACACTAGAATATGACATGATAGACTACAATAGAATATAACATACTGGAATAGAACATAATAGGCCTATGCCATGATGACAGTGAACCTGCCATTATCATAAAATTACCATTGACATAATCGATTAGAAACAGGCTAAAATATATCTTCCTTTTAAGATGAATGATGATACATTTCGTAGAATTTTTACCGGTCAAGTCTGACATGACTATTTGGCAAATTGGAGGGAATAGCCAGAGACACGCCGGTGGAACTAGATTCTCCTCAGGACTACTAGCCGCGGAGGAAAACCGCTGAAATTGGAAGTTACTAGCGCAGGTTACGTCACGGGGCTGGCGACAGAATGTCTGAGTGAGGCGAGAGCAAGCTGCACGTGAACGTGAAGTGAAATCTGGGAAAACAGTGCGATGCGCGAGCGTGTTGGGAGCAGTTGAGGAGGAAAGACAAAGACTTTGATTACTTTGCTGTTTTAGAGCAGCAACAGTGTCTGTTTGCTCTTTCTTGTTCTGTCTATACTTTTACAGACTACAACTCACTGTCCAAAAACTGTAAATGAATTTGTTTGCAAAGCTGGCAGCCACCCTTAGACAAATATTTGCATTATGGCACCATCATATCTGATAAACACAGAGATAAAACAATGCACATGTTCTGTGCCAGACAGACTATCAGTGTAAGCATAATTGTAATCAATTTATCAAACCTATTTGAATCAGAACCTTTACAAGTTATTTTGATGACTTGATTGCAAAAGAATGTGTGCATTTGCTGATATACACTTTATATACACAAAAGTATTTGGACACCCCTTCAAATTAGTGGATCTGTCTATTTCAGCCACACCCGTTGCTGACAGGTGTATAAAATCATGCACACAGCCATGCACTCTCCATAGACAAACACTGGCAGTAGAATGGCCTTACTGAAGAGCTCAGTGACTTTCAACGTGGCACCATCATAGGATGCCACCTTTCCAGCAAATCAGTTTGTCAAATTTCTGCGCTGCTAGAGCTGCCCGGGTCAACATTTAAGTGCTGTTATTGTGAATTGGAAACATCTAGGAGCAACACAGACTCAGCACGAAGTGGTAGGCCACACAAGCTCACAGAATGAGACCACCGAGTGCTGAAGCACATAGCACGTAAAAATTGTCTATCCTCGGTTGCAACACTCACTACTGAGCTCCAAACAGCCTCTGGAAGCAACATCACCACAATAACTTTTCATCGGGAGCTTCATGAAATGGGTTTTCCAGGCCGAGCAGCCACACACAAGCCTAATATCACCACACGCAATGAGTCGGCTGGAGTGGTAAGCTCGCCGCCATTGGACTCTGGAGCAGTGGAAATGTGTTCTCTGGAGTGATGAATCACACTTCACCATCTGGCAGTCTGACGGACAAATCTGGGTTTGGCAGATGCCAGGAGAATGCTTTCTGCCCAAAGTATAGTGGCAACTGTAAAGTTTGGTGGAGGAATAATGGTATGGGGCTATTTTTCATGGTTCAGGCTGGGCCCCTTAGTTCCAGTGAAGGGAAATCTTAACGCTACAGCATTCTGTGCTTCCAACTTTGTGGCAAAAGTTTGAAGAAGGCCTTTACTGTTTCAGCATGACAATGCCCCTGTGCACAAAGCAAGGTCCAAACAGAAATGGTTTGTTGAGATCGGTGTGGAATAGAATGACAGACTCCTAGATTATGGCAGATGGCGGTCGGTATGACACTGGCCTTGCATTGAATGTTTGACTCATCCTAATTTTGATTAAACTCATTTGTCTACTCATATAGTCAATGGGTACCTTATATTGCTCTTCAGAAACTGTTAACACAAGAAAAGGAAAATGCATCTGAACTGTAATATCATGGTAAAAGTCATTAGAGATTTCATGAAAGCAGGACTACGGAAAGAACTGGGAAATAGAGTCAACCCCCTTATCTTCCATACGCTGTCTCACCACCACTCTTTCTAGTGATGTGTGTGTGTGTGTGTGTGTCTTTTTCTTTCCTGAGATGTTCTATGACAGGTCCTATTGTTAGGTCATCACACAGCTGGATACCTCGGAGTGACGGAGAAGAGAAAAGATCTATTGGAGAGGTCGTCACCTTCCCATCTCTCTTTACCACACAAACACAGGCACGCACGCACGCACACACACACAAACACACACTGCCTGTGTACTAAATAATGGAAAGCGTTGCTTTCTAAGCACAGATCCAGGATCAGCTCTTCCCGAGATCAACTCTAACCAACAAAAAAAAGGTTCAATGCATATCTGACCCAGACCTAAGATAACCTACTACACCCGACTCAGTCTTAAACCTATCGGTCCACTCCTTAGTGACCAGTGACCACTGATCTAAAATAAGACGATAGGTGGGTAACCAACGGTGGGAACCAATGGTTAGTAGCGTGAGTCATTGACATCACTGGTATAGTGAGTCTTATGATCCTGGTACACCTGTTTTAATCTTAAACCTGTCCGTCCACTCCTTAGTGACCACTGATATAAAATGACTGAAATTAGACGCGATAGGTGGGAACCAATAAGGGGTGGAACCAATGGTTAGTGACTGTGGGCATTTAATATCATACACATAATGTTGTGGGCGCGTGGCCAGCCACTTTGATTTCACTTAGTTGTTTGAGATCAGAGGTCATGAGGACAGCGTGCCATTGGCCCATTTAAAAGCATTGGAACTCAGCCTGTCTCTAGGCTAGACGGCATGAGGAAGAGCATAACTGGAAGGTTGGATTGCAGCACAGCGTTCCATAGACGTCCATGAATTGGCACGGGCATCGGAATGCTCTACGACGAACGATGACAGACATGTGTTTAGATGAGAGTGAGAGAGACCGGGCGGGCGGTGCGAGTGGGGACGTTGCTCCCCCCCCCCCCCCCCACCTGAGGACTTTGGCAGGCCTGGTAGGTTTTTCAGTAACGACAGGCATCCTGGCAGGCAGTGTATCAACCAGCTCGCATTTCAAACGGGCGCCTCTCTTGACGCAGCTTTCCACTAGTCCTTCTAGAAATAATGTTGGGAGTGGTAATATTAAAACGGTCTCTCTACGGGCTGAGGGATTACTATCTCCATCCAGTCACTGCACAGCACAATGCCCTAAAGCCTTCCTCAGTAGCATACTGTAACATTCAGGTGTCACTCACTCATGTCAGTGACCACAACAAGCATATTGCTGTGTATATATCATTGGCTATTGTCATCATGACTCTCTAAATTGCAAAATAACAAGGCAGACTCATGCACACACAGCTATGCACTGACACGTGCACACACATGGTATGCAACAACAGAATGCATCAGTAGTACCCTACTATGTCACTTCTCCAGTATGACTCACACCCCAGCCTGTAAGGACACACACACACACACACACACACACACACACACACACGCCACTCCTCACCCCTCTGATCTGATCACAGGTCCGCTAGTGATTGCCGTTTGTCTCTGAGGACAATGTGCTATTTGTGAACCCGCCGTATGTAAACTGAGATGGCAGACTGTCGGCTGTGTCTAAAAATCACGGTTGGGGCTGGTCGCCTGCCCCCCACCCCCACCCAACTACCCCCCAGAAGAGGCCCCCAAGGCAGGGCACCATGGAGGGTGGTCTGGGCTGCCCCTGTCCCCAGGGTTTGGCGGGTTGGGGGGGGGGTAACTTTTGGGGAGAAGCGTCAGCTGCCACGGTCACTTGGTGGATGAATGGAATAGTCAGCATCAGACAGCAGCTCATGGCTGTCAGTCAAGGATCCACCCTGAAGCGATGGGTTTGTGGGCTACAACAGAGAAGGGAAGGTGACACACTGGGCCTCTCCTAACTGTGAGATGTGTATTTTATTAGACATGCCGGTGAATTCTCAGATAGACCTTCACTTTCAGGCATCCATCTCATGACCCATCCACGTTTGGTGTTACGGATGTGATTAGAAGACCACAGAACATTCTTCAAGGCCTTTGGAGAGGACACAACGCGGTAGCACACAACGCTCATTCAGAAGCTCCATTAAGGGGAATGGGTAATGGATTTAATTTACGGAGGGTTATACACAATATTCTTGTGAGGTGATGTCAGGGGTGACAAGATGTACCGTGCAAGGTTCTCCTCAACCAGTTAATGGATCTTTAATAGAGGAAGTGGAGGAAATGGATGATGTAACTATAGCCTTGTGATGACAGAACACCCTAAAACTAATCATCTCATACTGTACATCCAGCACTATTCTATCTCTGATATAAACACAGAACACAACACTGATATAGTACAGTACTGTTTGCCATACTAAATATGGATCTGCTTTCATAGTAGGGGTCACAATGGGGCAAATATTCACGCTAAATCTGCTAGATTACATAGATGTTGTTTTAATGGAGTGCAGTGATGAGGTCATCTCTCACGAGACACGCATGCACGCACGCACGCACACACACACACACACACACACACACACACACACACACACACACACGTGTGTACATCTGGGAGTTGAGAGAGAGCATTGTAAGCGATAGCATCATGACGTCACCTCTTTTCCTGGATTGGCCTCCAAACACCAGAACGTACTGTAACAGCAGCGGGCAAAAATAGATCACAGTTCCCAAACAAAGCGGTGATGACTGAATTAAAAAAATGTAAGAATCACACAGTGGTTGGAATTAGATCATTAGGGTAAGTTTGGGGTCGACCGTCAATGAGTACAGAGTAACACAAGGAGAGGGGCAGCTGGGGAAGTCATTAGATATAAGTTACTCATTCAAATGGATCGTGATACAGATTTAGCTCAATGAATGAAAAATGTATTATTGTTACAACACAATGATGGTCTTGGAGTAAGGACACCCTGTCCAGTCGAAAAGAACATCAGGTGATAACTGCACCATCTCAAAGCAGGTCTGGTAAGACAAACAAATTAAAAGGGCCGCTGATTTCCAGAACTTTGAGGCGCAGCACGCAATTAAGAGGCATACAACCGAACGGTTCAATTAACATTATTACGTTTCACCCATCATGAAATGCCTGTTAAAATGTCACTATGTGTGGGTATAGCAGGGCTGTTAAATGTCACTATGTGTGGGTATAGCAGGGCTGTTAAAATGTCACTATGTGTGGGTATAGCAGGGCTGTTAAATGTCACTATGTGTGGGTATAGCAGGGCTGTTAAAATGTCACTATGTGTGGGTATAGCAGGGCTGTTAAATGTCACTATGTGTGGGTATAGCAGGGCTGTTAAAATGTCACTATGTGTGGGTATAGCAGGGCTGTTAAATGTCACTATGTGTGGGTATAGCAGGGCTGTTAAATGTCACTATGTGTGGGTATAGCAGGGCTGTTAAATGTCACTATGTGTGGGTATAGCAGGGCTGTTGAATGTCACTATGTGTGGGTATAGCAGGGCTGTTGAATGTCACTATGTGTGGGTATAGCAGGGCTGTTGAATGTCACTATGTGTGGGTATAGCAGGGCTGTTAAATGTCACTATGTGTGGGTATAGCAGGGCTGTTGAATGTCACTATGTGTGGGTATAGCAGGGCTGTTGAATGTCACTATGTGTGGGTATAGCAGGGCTGTTGAATTGAACACTTGTTAAAGAAGCAGAAGCTTGGGGACAATCCCTCCCTTGCTTTGTTGACCTTTAGGGGAGAGAGAGAGAGGCGAGCTGCACCCACCTACCCAGACTGAATGATGTCATGCCACCCACCTCCAGACCAGTGGTGGATTGATCTCTGTAGCACCACACCTTAGCCCCCCTGGGCTGCATGTAGCTGTGTCCTCACTGCCCTGCACCCGAGGGAGGCAGGTGGAGGGACTAGGAGGGAGGTGGTCGTGGGGTTAGGGTCAGGGTTAATGTGGTTACAAGCTCAGTTAACTGCTCCAATCCAATTGTTATTGATTAGGGGTTGTTGCATCATTTTACTCCCTCCAGGGCAGACAGACCACCACTCTTTCCTCCCTCGCTACCCCCTCCAATAGTCTAGGTATTCACACCCTCTCTCATCCTGCAGTATCTCCCCCCTCTCTAGTATCTTCCCCCCTTTCTATCTCTAATATCTTCCCCTCTCTCACTCTTCCTCTATCTTCCCCCTCCCCCTTTCTCTCCTCTAGTATCTTCCCCCTTTTCTCTGTAATATCACCCCCTTCTCTCGCCTCTAGAATATTTTCCCCATTTCTCTCTCTATCTATCTTCCCTCCTCTATCCCCCCATTTCTCTCTCCCTCTAATATCTTCCCTCCTCTATCCCCCCCTCTCTCCCTCTAATATCTTCCCTCCTCTATCTTCCTCCTCTCTCCCTCTAATATCTTCCCTCCTCCATCCCCCCCTCTCTCCCTCTAATATCTTCCCTCCTCTATCTTCCCCCTCTCTCGCTCCCTCTAATATCTTCACTCCTCTATCTTCCCCCTCTCTCGCTCCCTCTAATATCTTCACTCCTCTATCTTCCCCCTCTCTCGCTCCCTCTAATATCTTCCCTCCTCAATCCCCCCCCTCTCTCCCTCTAATATCTTCCCTCCTCTATCTTCCCCCTCTCTCGCTCCCTCTAATATCTTCTCTCCTCTATCTTCCCCCTCTCTCGCTCCCTATAATATCTTCCCTCCCTCCTCTATCCCTCCCTCGCTCCCTATATTTTCCCCTCTCTCTCCTCTAGTATCTTTCCCCTCTCTCCCACCCTCTCTCTCCTCTAGTATCTTCCCCCTCATATCTTCTCCTCATCTCTCTTCTCTAGTATGTCCACCCCCCCCCCCCTCTCTCTCTCCTAGCATCCACTCCTCTCTCCCACCTCCTTCAGTGTGCAGCCTAGGCCTAAGGGGGAGACCCGTCCCATCGATCATGGCCAATTACCACAGCAACCCTCTCAGGACAGCACAGTGACAGGCAGACCTGGGTTCAAATACTATTTGAAATCACTTCAAATTCTTTATCAGAGCGTTATTGAGTTTGCCTGGAGTAATGGAACCAGTAGAATAGTCGCACAGCTGTAAACCTAGTCCATCTAGAACCACAGGCAGGCCAAATCAACAATTAAGTATTTGAAAGATTTCAAATAATATTTGAACCCAGGTCTGCTGTCTACAGATCTCCAATAACCTCTTGTCTACTGTATACTTCACTTTGTGAGTCCTCTGAGGAAAATGGAGAGGATGGCTGAGAGATCGGTTGGTTAGTCCCCATAGGACAGTGATATGGGGGGGGTTACCTTCTGGAAAATGACAGTGGCTGCATCTGCTGACTGATGAGCCCTTCCCAACCATGCTGAGAACAAAAGAAATAGAAAATAAATGGATAGAAAAAAAACCAAACAATTCAGACAGTGTCACCTTGTCATGTACCAAGCTCAGAGTTTCCATTTTCAAAGGGAGGAATCCCCTAGCCCTCACTCTGCTGTGACAATCATCTTCATTAACGTCGAACATAATGAACATCAACGCAAAACTCTATTTCTTAGTGTTAGTGGCTATTTAGCCCCATCTAGTGGTTGATTGCATGGTTGACTTTTAAACAGTACAATATAGAATTCTAGATTGGATATTCTGTCATTTGCACCTTTAAAAGGAAAGATTCACCCATTTTGATCGTTATATTGTTTTTGTGCATCTGAGTTTGAGTTTATTTTATTTTTACAGGGACAGTGCACATTAATCAACGTTTCAGTAAATGTGCCGGTTTTAGCCAGCCGGCTAATTTTCAACCGCAGTCCCTGGGCAGGTTATTAAAAACAATTACAATATAGACAATCATTGAGCAGTGAGCACATGCAGAGCAACATAGGACAAGCAAGACATAGCATACAGACAGAGCAACATGAAACAAGCAAGACGTAGCATACAGACAGAGCAACATGGAACAAGCAAGACGTAGCATACAGACAGAGCAACATGGAACAAGCAAGACGTAGCATACAGACAGAGCAACATGGAACAAGCAAGACGTAGCATACAGACAGAGCAACATGGAACAAGCAAGACGTAGCATACAGACAGAGCAACATGGAACAAGCAAGACGTAGCATACAGACAGAGCAACATGGAACAAGCAAGACGTAGCATACAGACAGAGCAACATGGAACAAGCAAGACGTAGCATACAGACAGAGCAACATGGAACAAGCAAGACGTAGCATACAGACAGAGCAACATGGAACAAGCAAGACGTAGCATACAGACAGAGCAACATAAAACAAAAAGCAGCAAGACAAAATTCATGAAAACAACAAAGTGTTTCCACACCTCACAAGCTACAGACAACAGACAACATGGAAAGAGGTAATGCACAGCTAGGGATTATGTTCATAAATCTGATTGGCCTTTAGCCATGTCTTCATGCATTTTGTGAAAGTGTGATATGTGGTGCAGTTATGTGTGTCTGATGGCAGTGTATTCCAGACATGGGAAGCTCTCACAGAGAAAACAGATTTACTAAAGGTGCTTTTCCTTAAGGGAACTATACAGTCACCTCTCATGGCAGACCTTGTGGATCTGCTGCCATATGTTTGGGTTTTCTGTTTAACAAAAATACTGAGTGGAGGGGGAGCCAGGTGGATTGCACAAGATTTTCCCAACTCAGGAGCTCATGCTTTCTGAAGATGTAACAGTGATGATGGCTATTGGGCTTCCTATCAAGCACTTTGAGAGCCTGTTTGTTGACAGACTGAATGTGTTTTAATGGTGTACAGCAAGCTTGGGCCCAACTAGTCAAGCAGTATGTTAAGTGGGGGAGTATCATAGATTTGAAGTACAGTTTTGCTACCTCTGTAGTCAATTTCGTATAAATCGGAAATTAGCTAGGTTGAATTTGGTTATTTGAATGACCTTTTTCACATGCTTTTTAAAAGAGAGGTTGGAATCAAGTATGATGCCAAGGTACTTAAAATCAGATACCACCTGGAGCTTCTCCCCTGACACACAGACATCTGGCTCAGTAGCATCTGTTGCCCTCTTTGTGAAGAACATGCAAACATTTTTTTTCACATTGAGATGCAAACACGAGTCCCTGAGCCACTTTGTAACTTGGACCATTACCATAGTGAGTTCTTATGCAGCTTGTTGTTTGCTCTTTGCATGCACGTACAGTGGGGCAAAAAAAGTATTTAGTCAGCCACCAATTGTGCAAGGCCCCCCACTTAAAAAGGTGAGAGAGGCCTGTAATTTTCATCATAGGTACACTTCAACTATGACAGACAAAATGAGGGGAAAAAATCCAGAAAATCACATTGTACGATTTTTAATGAATTTATTTGCAAATTATGGTGGAAAATAAGTATTTGGTCACCTACAAACAAGCAAGATTTCTGGCTCTCACAAACCTGTAACTTCTTCTTTAAGAGGCTCCTCTGTCCTCCACTCGTTACCTGTATTAATGGCAACTGTTTGAACTTGTTATCAGTATAAAATACACCTGTCCACAACCTCAAACAGTCACACTCCAAACTCCACTATGGCCAAGACCAAAGAGCTGTCAAAGGACACCAGAAACAAAATTGTAGACCTGCACCAGGCTGGGAAGACTGTATCTGCAATAGGTAAGCAGCGTGGTTTGAAGAAATCAACTGTGGGAGCAATTATTAGGAAATGGAAGACATACAAGACCACTGATAATCTTCCTCGATCTGGGGCTCCACGCAAGATCTCACCCCGTGGGGTCAAAATGATCACAAGAACGGTGAGCAAAAATCCCAGAACCACACGGGGGGACCTAGTGAATGACCTGCAGAGAGCTGGGACCAAAGTAACAAAGCCTACCATCAGTAACACACTACGCCGCCAGGGACTCAAATCCTGCAGTGCCAGACGTGTCCCCCTGCTTAAGCCAGTACATGTCCAGGCTCATCTGAAGTTTGCTAGGAGAGCATTTGGATGATCCAGAAGAAGATTGGGAGAATGTCATATGTTCAGATGAAACCAAAATATAATTTTTTGGTAAAAACTCAACTCGTCGTGTTTGGAGGACAAAGAATGCTGAGTTGCATCCAAAGAACACCATACCTACTGTGAAGCATGGGGGTGGAAATATCATGCTTTGGGGCTATTTTTCTGCAAAGGGACCAGGACGACTGATCCGTGTAAAGGAAAGAATGAATGGGGCCATGTATCGTGAGATTTTTACTGAAAACCTCCTTCCATCAGCAAGGGCATTGAAGATGAAACGTGGCTGGGTCTTTCAGCATGACAATGATCCCAAACACACTGCCCGGGCAACGAAGGAGTGGCTTCGTAAGAAGCATTTCAAGGTCCTGGAGTTGCCTAGCCAGTCTCCAGATTTCAACCCCATAGAAAATCTTTGGAGGGAGTTGAAAGTCCGTGTTGCCCAGCAACAGCCCCAAAACATCACTGCTCTAGAGGTGATCTGCATGGAGGAATGGGCCAAAATACCAGCAACAGTGTATGAAAACCTTGTGAAGACTTACAGAAAACGTTTCACCTCTGCCATTGCCAACAAAGGGTATAGAACAAAGTATTGAGATAAACTTTTGTTATTGACCAAATACTAATTTTCCACCATAATTTGCAAATAAATTCATAAAAAATCCTACAACGTGATTTTCTAGATTTTTTTTCTCATTTTATCTGTCATAGTTGAAGTGTACCTATGATGAAAATTACAGGCCTCTCTCATCTTTTTAAGTGGGAGAACTTGCACAATTGGTGGCTGACTAAATACTTTTTTGCCCCAATGTATATCACTGTAACATCTGCATACATTTGAACTTCAGACCCAGAACAGAAGGCAGATCATTATTGTACAGGCTGAACAGGAGGGGCCCCAGTATTAAGCCTTGGGGCACGCCCACATCATAGCTAAGAGTGGGTGACAGCTCATTGCTCACTCTGACACACTGAGTTCTGCCTCCAAGATATGATTTCATCCATCTCAAGGCATCTTTAGAAAAGTTGAACTTGGACAATTTTGTGATGAGAATCTCATGGTTAACAGTATCAAAAGCTTTCCTTAGGTCCAGAAACACAGCCCTATCAACGCCCCCTCTGTCCATCTTGGACTTCACATTTTCCAGAAGAAAGCAGTTGGCCATTTCTGTGGAGTGTTTCGCTCTGAAGCCAAACTGCATGGAGTGTAATGTGAAGGGGATGTTGTTGGGGTGGGCAATCAGTTGTTCTGCTACACACTTTTCAACAACCTTTGACACCACAGGTATACTGATGGGCCTGTAGTTACTCACGTCAGCAGGGTCGCCTGATTTAACGATGGCCGTTATTATGGCCGACTTCCATACCCTTGGAAACACCCCGAGACCAATAGATGTGTTGGTGACCTTAGTAATGGGGCCAATGAGTGACTCTGTAGTTTTTAAGAAAGGTAGAGTCCAGCCCAAACACATCTTTGGCTTTAGAGTTCTTTATTGAGCTAATCACCTTGTTCACCTTTGACTCAGAAACCTCCCTTATGATGAAGACTAGTACTGAGCCCAAGAAACAAGTGGAGGGGTTCTGTATCAGTACCCTGACAGAGTCAATACAGTAGGAATTGAAGGCTATTGCTATTTCGACTGCACCCTGTGTTAGATTGTTATTCACCATGATTTCTAGTCTTTTTGCAGTGTTACTATGGTCTTTCCCTGTTAACTTTTTTAGATTCTCCCAGATCAGTTTAGAATTTCCCTTTGCTTCACCAGTTATGTTAATAAAAAAGTTTGCCTTGGCCTGTCTGATTTCTTTCATCACCTTATTTCTCAACATGGTAAACCTACGTCTGTCATGCTCTAATTTGACTCTTAGGGCTATTTTTAGAGCATAATCTCGTTCTTTCATCAGTTTTCAGATTTCTCCATTTAGCCAAGGAATAGTGCTCTTTTGGCCAGGTTTGGATTTGATTTTCTTTAGGAAGCCATTTATTGTAGTCTGGATTGTGGATAGAAAAACCTGACTATCAGCTTCCACGTCTGTATAGGACAAGGGATCATTCCAGTTAATTCCCTTATTTGCGTTTTCAAAATAGTTTAATTCACTCTTAGGTATCAGATTATGATCAGATAGCCAAGTAACCATATTGAATGATTTAGTCACTCTCTCTGGTTTATTACTGAACACCAAATCAATCTGTGTTTTAGAGCAACAAGTCACCCTGGTTGGCCTTTTAACTAGCTGTGTGAGGTCAAAGGTATTAGTGATCCGTTTGAGGGTTTTCCTACATGACTTGTCTTCATAATTAATGTTAAAATCTCCCATTAAGATGACCTCTTTCCCAAAATCCCGTTCCCTAAGCATGTTATTAAGCTGATCAAAAAACACACTTTTGGTGGAAGGTGGCCTATACATTCCAATCAGGGTAAAAGACATTTGGGGAGACAGTGTAACGTTCAGGCCAATACATTCTAGTTCATTATCACATGACCACTCAATTTGTTTACATCGGATATGTTCTTTAATGTAAATCATCAGACCCCCTCCTCTTCCTTCAATCCTGTCTCTCCTGAAAACATTGTAGCCAGGCACAATCAAAGCAGCATATGGAGAGTTTTTATGGAGCCATGTCTCTGAGAGGCAGAGGAAGTCAAGGTTGGAGTCTGTGAGTAGATGTTGAATTTGATCACTTTTTGGAATGACACTTCGAATGTTCAAGTGCCCCCCTAGTTGTCCCTTGGGCTTAGCTCGTGGGTCCCAGATGACTCGAGAGTGATTGACACATTGAAAAAAGTTAAATGTTCGGGGTGTTTTCTGACGGCTGGGTTTAGGCCGTTTTGTTTCGTTTAGATTAGATTAGGGGCAGTTCTGTAGCGCAATTAACAATCCCTCCCGCCTGCACTGGATGCAGGGAACAGAATAAAACAGTTTGCGTACCGGAAGCAGAGTCAGGAATCGCATATAGCGACTTGGGTATGTTTGAAGAGTCAAAATCTATCCTGGAGCCGGGTGAGTCGAGAGAAACCATGGGACCATAGCACTCGCCCACTTCCACAGCCGCGACGATCAGTGGGCGAGCCCATCCACTGCTTTCCACTCCGGTAAGTATCGCTGGCTCGGTGATGTCAGGCCCAGGATTGAGTTGCACTTCCCCGGAGAGCAGGAGGGTATTATTACTTGGCCATTATTCAGAAGATGAATTAAAAACCATCTCTGAGCGATATTCTATTCTATGCTGGAAGTTAATAGGAATACAACGTTTTGATCATGAAAACCTATATCATACATGTCCAGGGTTGGGTAGGTTACTTTCTAAATGTAATCTGTTAGTTACTAGTTATCTGTAAAAGAAAATTGTAATCAGTAACGTAATGTTGGATTACCCAAATTTAGTAACAATCTGATTACATTCTGTTACTTTTAGTTTACTTTCCCCTTAAGAGGCATTAGAAGAAGACAAAACTGTATGCTACTAATTGATTTATCCTTCAATAGATGTCGTTCAACGTTAAAGTTTACATAGCTGGCCATATATGGATGTATAAAATGTTACTTTAAGGGGTTGGTTGTGTAGGCTTCTTCTAACCCATCACTTGCTACTACATATAATATGATTAAATTATATCTTTACATTAAAAACCAAAGTCTATCAGAATTTCAGTCGGAAATATGGAAGTATAGATTAGGTAAATTGTTTTAACTGAACTACGGACTTATTAGCCAACCCTAGTCTGTTTATGATTTTGTTGTCAAGGAGGACTGATTTGGCTCATTGATTTGAGTTGAGCTCATGGAATGGCATGCTTTGAGCACTACTGAAAAGTTCCATTTACATGTGAAAAATGAATGCCATATGCTGCATTTGCTATAGGCCTATTGTTGACCTTTTTTGTTGGTGACACTTTGATAATATGCAGCTGTTTAAAGGGCAAATACACAGAAGAAACAAAATTGACACCCTGCCTCTGTTTTGGTAAAAGGCTGAGGGATGGGCCTGGAGAAATGTAACCACTCTCAGATTAATAGACAGAGCTTTGGATGCAAGTGTAACAGATGTCAATCGTACTCTCCTTGCGTTGTGTTTTCTCCAAATAAATCACATCAGCCAGTGGTCCCATTTGAACATAATTTATTTCTGTTGCTGTTGTTAAATGGGAGTTGTGCAGGGCTTAGCGATATTGATGGCTGTCGATGGTAAAATCTGTAGCATGAAGACAACTGTGTTAGCAGTGGGCTTATGTGACCATTACATCGGTGTATTTATGGCAATCATATGCCAAAGCACATCCCAGAAAGCCCCTCAATCCCTAACAGGTACCATATACCCACACATGTATAAATCAGTAACGTACAGCAAACTTGTACACATTGTAAAATAGAAAACAGTATTCAGAACGTGACCTACCCCTTGCATCACATTTTCATACTGGGAAGACCTGATGTTCGCGATATCCCCCTATCTGCAACCGGGGCCAATCACAACACACCTTATTGTCATCAGAGTTGAACCAACCAATAAGAAGGCTTGAACATTAAATACACATTTCTTTAGAGGCAAGTGGAAACATAACCAACCCTGTTACATTCTCCCCTGCTGAATTACACTTGCATACTATAAAGAAACAAAATGAGGTGTGCAATATCTTGCAATACATATGTCACCAAACATTCCAGTGCAAAGACTATTCTCTAAAGATAATTAGGTGAATTCAAAGACCACGTAGGAAAACATGTATTTATTTTATTTCACCTTTATTTAACCAGGTAGGCAAGTTGAGAACAAGTTCTCATTTACAATTGCGACCTGGCCAAGATAAAGCAAAGCAGTTTGACACGTACAACAACACATAGTTGCACATGGAGTAAAACAAACATACAGTCAATAATACAGTAGTAAATAAGTCTATATACAATGTGAGCAAATGAGGTGAGATAAGGAAGGTAAAGGCAAAAAAAAGGCCATGGTGGCGAAGCAAATACAATATAGCAAGTAAAACACTGGAATGGTAGATTTGCAGTGGAAGAATGTGCAAAGTAGAGATAGAAATAACGGGGTGCAAAGGAGCTAAATAAATAAATGAATAAATACATAAATAAATGATGGGCTATGTACAGGTGCAGTAATCTGTGAGCTGCTCTGACAGCTGGTGCTTAAAGCTAGTGAGGGAGATAAGTGTTTCCAGTTTCAGAGATTTTTGTAGTTCGTTCCAGTCATTGGCAGCAGAGAACTGGAAGGAGAGGCGGCCAAAGGAGGAATTGGCTTTGGGGGATTTACCTAGCAGGTTTTTGTAGATTACCTGGAGCCAGTAGGTTTGGCGACGAGTATGAAGCGAGGGCCAGCCAACGAGAGCGTACAGGTCGCAGTGGTGGGTAGTATATGGGGCTTTGGTGACAAAACGGATGGCACTGTGATAGACTGCATCCAATTTATTGAGTAGGGTATTGGAGGCTATTTTGTAAATGACATCACATATGTCAAGGATCAGTAGCATGGTCAGTTTTACGAGGGTATGTTTGGCACATGAGTGAAGGATACTTTGTTTGCGAAATAGGAAGCCAATTCTGGATTTAACTGTGAGTCTGGAAGGAGAGTTTACAGTCTAACCAGACACCTAGGTATTTGTAGTTGACCACATATTCTAAGTCAGAACCATCTAGAGTAGTGATGCTGGATGGGTGGGCAGGTAGCGATCGGTTGAAGAGCATGCATTTAGATTTACTTGTATTTAAGATCAGTTGGAGGCCACGGAAGGAGAGTTGTATGGAATTGAAGCTCATCTGGAGGGTTGCTAACACAGTGTCCAAAGAAGGGCCAGAAGTATACAGAAGGGTGTCGTCTGCGTAGAGGTGGATCAAAGACTCACCAGCAGCAAGAGCGACATCATTGATGTATACAGAGAAGAGAGTCTGCCCAAGAATTGAACCCTGTGGCACCCCCATCGAGACTGCCAGAGGCCCGGACAACAGGCCCTCCGATTTGACACACTGAACTCTTTCAGAGAAGTAGTTGGTGAACCAGGCGAGGCAATCATTTGAGAAACCAAGGCTATTGAGTCTGCCGATGAGGATGTGATGATTGACAGAATCGAAAGCCTTGGCCAGGTCAATGAATACGGCTGCACAGTATTGTTTCTTATTGATGCTGGTTAAGATATCATTTAGGACCTTGAGCGTGGCTGAGGTGCACCCATAACCAGCTCTGAAACCAGTTTGCAATGGTGGAGAAGGTGCGGTGGGATTGGAAATGGTCGGTAATCTGTTTGTTGACTTGTCTTTCGAAGACCTTAGAAAGGCAGGGTAGGATAGATAGGTCTGTAGCAGTTTGGGTCAAGAGTATCCCCCCATTTGAAGAGGGGGATGACCGCAGCTGCTTTCCAATCTTTGCGAATCTCAGACGACACGAAAGAGAGGTTGAACAAGCTAGTAATAGGGGTTGCAACAATTTCTGCAGATCATTTTAGAAAGAAAGGGTCCAGATTGTCTAGCCCGAATGATTTGTAGGGGTCCAGATTTTGCATCTCTTTCAGAACATCAGCTGACTGGATTTGGGAGGAGAAATGGGGAAGGCTTGAGTGAGTTACTGTGGGGGGTGCAGTGCTGTTGACCGGGGTAGGGGTAGCCAGGTGGAGAGCATGGCCAGCCGTAGAAAAATGCTTATTGAAATTCTCAGTTATAGTAGCTTTATCGGTGGTGACAGAGTTTCCTATCCTAGTGCAGTGGGCAGCTGGGAGGAGGGGTCCTTATTTTCCATGGACTTTACAGTGTCCCAGAACTTTTTTGAGTTTGTGTTGCAGGAAGCAAATTTCTGCTTTGGCTTTTTTAGCCTTGGCTTTTCTAACTGCCTGTGTATATTGGTTTCTAACTTCCCTGAAAAGTTGCATATCACGGGGGCTGTTCGATGCTAATGCAGAACACCACAGGATATTTTTGTGTTGGTTAAGGGCAGTCAGGTCAGGAGAGAACCAAGGGCTATATCTGTTCCTGGTTCTAAATTTCTTGAATGGGGCATGCTTATTTAAGATGGTGAGGAAGGCATTTAAAAAATAAATAACCAGGCATCCTAGACTGACGGGATGAGGTCAATATCCTTCCAGGATACCCGGGCCAGGTCGATTAGAAAGGCCTGCTCGCTGAAGTGTTTCAGGGAGCGTTTGACAGTGATGAGTGGAGGTCGTTTGACCGCAGACCCATTGTGGATGCAGGCAATGAGGCAGTGATCGCTGAGATCTTAGTTGAAAACAGCAGAGGTGTATTTAGAGGGCAAGTTGGTTAGGCTGATATCTATGAGGGTGCCCGTGTTTACAGCTTTGGGGTGGTATCTGGTAGGTTCATTGATAATTTGTGTGAGATTGAGGGCATCAAGCGTTGATTGTAGGATGGCTGGGGTGTTAAACATGTTCCAGTTTAGGTCACCTAGCAGCAAGAGCTCTGAAGATAGATCGGGGGCAATCAGTTCACATATGGTGTCCAGAGCACAGCTGGGGTCAGAGGGTGGTCTATAGCAGGCGGCAACGGTGAGAGACTTGTTTTTAGAGAGGTGGGTTTTTAAAAGTAGGAAGTTCAAATTGTTTGGGTACAGACCTGGATAGTAGGACAGAACTCTGCAGTAGATTGGGATTAGGATGGAGATTTCAGAGTTTTTGGTGGTCTTCCTAAGCAAGGATTCAAACACGGCAGACTATCCGGGTTGGCAGAGTGTGCTAAAGCATTGAATAAAACAAACTTAGGGAGGCGGCTTCTAATGTTAACATGCATGAAACCAAGGCTATTACGGTTACAGAAGTCATCAAAAGAGAGAGAGAAAACATCCCTGTTACACGTTCAGTACACTCAGTGACAATAAGAACCTCAGACAGAAAAACCTTAGCCTACTTGACCTCTGACTCATTACCTCCTTGAAATTAAAAAAATAAAATAAAAATGGACAAGAGACTTGGATTCTAATCCTACACCCACACAGGTATTCTAATGAATTCTGTATGAAAAACCCTCTGTGTCTGCATAGTCTCTGAGTCTCACTGGGCGTTTCCTAACCCGACCAGCAACTGACCTGGCAGAGTTATCACTACTTTTAACCTGTTCAACTACAACCACCATTGGTGGGTCACTGTCCACAGTCGGTGAGTAGTCAAGGTCAAGGGTTCTGCGACTGTTGCTGGAACTTGTGCCACCAGCGGCATCTTCAGAATGCCTTTCTTCCTCAGAGGGTTCGGACATTTCTTCTCCAAAGGTTAGCTCTGACATGCTTGTGCCACCAGTGAGTTCTGAGGGTCCCTCGCCAGTGGCCCAACTTCCAGCACGTGGGGTCTCTTTTTCAGAGGGCTCCGAGGTCTGTTCTGGTACCCACACACTAGTCCTCTCACCGATGTCCATTTCTGGTATATCGTTCATGGATGAGTCCTCCCGTATTAGATGTCTCCAAGGCTGTGTCAGGGAGAGGCAAGAAGTTTACAGGCATTATCAGATTACGGTGGACCGTTTTCTCCTGGCCAGTCGACATGTTCTGTATCTTGAAGATGTGGATGTCACTATTCTTCTCCGTAACAATTTAGAGGTTGTTCTCCCAACGATTCGCCAGCTTCCTCTTTCCACGTTCACCCTTATTCGCCAGCAGCACCCAATCACTGACCTCCACTGGAGCTCCTCTGATCTTCCTGTTGTAGAGGCCCGCATGTCTCTTCAGCTGTTTGGTTGCTGACACCTGTACCGTCTCCATGGCCTCCCTCAGGTCTCTCGTCAGGGACTTGATGTACTCGTCATAGTCTACAACCCCTGAGTCTTGCAGCACAGTACCAAACATCATGTCGACAGGCAGACGTGGGGTTCTCCCAAACATCAACTGGAAAGGGCCGTGGCCCGTGGTTTCATGGACTGTACAGTTGTAGGCAAAGATCAATGACTTCCGCTTCTGGGGCCACCTGTGCTTCGCTCTTGTAGGTAAAGCCCTGATCATGTTTCTCAGCGTTCTATTGAACCTTTCGACTCCCCCGTTCCCCATCGGATGGTAGGGAGTTGTGTGCGACTTTTGGACTCCTGAAGCACTCAACTCAGCAATCAATTTACTTTCAAAGTTGGCCCCTTGGTCAGAGTGGATACGACGAGGAAAACCATAGACACAGAAGATGTTGTTCCACAGCTGAAGGCTCAGTCGTGATGATTTTCTCCAATGGAGCTCTGGCCTTTGGCTCGGGGGCCTTACTGAACACACACCTTTTGCAGGTCTTGACATACTCTCTCACATCCGACTCCAGACCATGCCAGAAGAACCTCTGTCTCGTCAAGTACAACGTCCACTGTTGCCCCTGATGACCGGCTTCATCTTGGACACCCTTCAAAACTGTCGCCCTCATTGAGGTGGGTACTACATACTGGTACGTCTTCTTTGACAGCGAACATTTGGTAACGCGATATAGTACACCCATTTTCAGAGTGAGCTTCTCCCAGGTCTTCAGAATCCACAGAGCCTCGAGTGGTTCATGGCCACATTCCCTCCTAGAAGGTCTACGGCCCCTGTCCACATAGAAGACAACTCTGGCGAGTGCATCAACAATGTCCGCCAGGAAATCCACAGACACATCCTCCTTCCTAAGACTAGGTGAAACTGGCTCGAATGCACTGAGTTGAGGTAGCTCTAAATCATGTGGAAAGCGCAACACTTGCCTGTGTAATTGGCCTGGCCAGAGGTGTGGATGTAACTGGAGAAATAGCTGCCCCCCCTACCCACTGGCAGTGAAGGGTTAAACATGAGAACTCCCCTACCTCTGCCAAAACGTTCCATTAAAAAAAATATATATATATACAT
Source organism: Oncorhynchus mykiss (assembly GCF_013265735.2). Lineage (NCBI taxonomy): Eukaryota > Metazoa > Chordata > Actinopteri > Salmoniformes > Salmonidae > Oncorhynchus > Oncorhynchus mykiss. Next base: position 11,039,140 of record NC_048583.1, on the reverse strand, counting down.
GTTATTTATTTAAATATTAAGTCAAAAAAAATATCACAATGAATATGAACACTTCTATAAAATCAGCTTCAACATAATGCATTGAAAATAAGTTCAGTAGTAGTCTAATAAGACCAAGAATCAACATTGAAAAGTAACAAGAAACGCCTTCATAAATAGTTGTCGCCACCGTGTGGTAGAAAATGGCATCGCCCTCACGACTGACCATCCATGATATAAAAATGGTTTTAACCATGTTATGAGGCTATATAATGTTTGTTTACATTTACAACGTTCATAAACATTGGAATAAAACAAGCTAATATGTTGGGTTCTAAGCTCATGAGGCCTTTATAAATTATATTCTTCAAAAATCAATGGATATATAATTCTAATTTATAAATCCCAAAATGGATGTAGCCACTACAGATTGCCCCTTTAAGTCTATCAACGGTGTACAAGTTCAAGCATGTGTCCATTAGGACAATGGATATTTTAAATTATCAGCATGAATTACATTGAGCAATAAAAGCCCCTTTTATTCCATAGGCTTGGATCAGCACTATGCAGTTGTTGCAAGACCACATGTTTCATTGGCTGTCCACTGGTTTTAAAAGCAATGATTGATAGGTAGCTTAAATTTATTGAAATCAACCATTATTGGGTTAAAATATTTAGATTATTCAACTGTCATCCACAACCCGTAAGGCGCAAATCACTAAATGAGAGCAGCAGTGTGATTCACATCAATGTGCTATGTAGCTATCAATAAGTGATCTACGGCGATACGGATACTACACCACTGCTGTCATCCTTGCCTCCAAGCGTTTATTCAAATTGGTTGCCGACAGCAGTCGCACAATTGGAAGACAGGCTTTTCTAGGCTACAGTCCAAGCTATTCCTACTCTTTTCCCACGATCCATCAAACACATTTGGTGTGTCAAGAAACCGAGAAATGTGTAATTTAACAGAGGGTCTCTATTTGTCTGCCTCTTTAGTCCAGGGTGTCGTTGCGAATGTCACACTGCGAGCCCCTGGTGAGATTAAGACTCCTACATTGATAGTTGGTTTAGGCGATTTTACAGCTAGCTAGCTACTTCACATGCTAATATTAACTTTGGTATTATTGTATGTAGCTACGTTTACTAGTTTGCTACCTAACTCGCCAGTCAGCCCATAGAGCGTTGCATGTTTTGTAGTTGACTTGAGCTGCAACAGATTTCCACATGTTGCTACCAACCTTGTAATGACAAAATAAATACTTGTTCGCAAAAAAAAACATTCCAACAGTGCTATTTAACACTGCAAATAAAAGGAATTGTGGTCTTGGGTGGATTTTTCCTTTAAAGCTGTATGGCAACGTAAGAATGGCTCTGTAAATGCTATAAACTTGATTCTTAGTCTGGAGGACAAATTGAATTGTGGAATAACAATTGTCATTAACTATAACACATTGACAAGAACTGTATAGAGACACTTTTAATTGTTGAACCGCAGAATATGAAGGTACATTGCCTTTAATTCCAGTAAATAGATTATGTATTACTTCAGATGTCCATTTTTTGATGGAGAACCAACGAACTGCAGTAGTCTGCTGCTCTCTTGTGGACAACCCACAATTTCACTTTTAAAAAACTCCACCATACTCAGGAAATGGTGTTTATTCATAAGATACTATTTTAAAATTACATGAATTGAATGACTCTTTGATAAAACACTCCTTTGGCTCCCAAAGGTAGGTGTGTGTGGGCGAGTTTGTTTTGCATAGCCCTGTGCACACGGGTGGTTGAAGATTTCACTATAGGACCAATGGTCTAATATGTAAACCAGGCAATGCAAAACAAACTCACCCTGTGTGTGCACGCGTACGAATGACTCTGGTGGTCCACCCAGGTTGGGTCTCTAAGCCATCAGCCCAAGGGGGGCCAGTAGGGTAGGGCTACGTTCCAAATACCTACACTAACATCACTTAGAACGGAGCAATGTAGCATGGAATGCTAGTGTGGGTATTGGAGCAGCTATACAGGTGTCAGGGCTTGAGGAGGATGGGCATGGAGGTCTCTCTGATGGCGGGAGGGTTTGGTCCTTTAGTCGTCCAGGAAGAAGTAGTTCCCACTCTTCTTCTGTTCACAATCCTAGATAAACAACAGATTAGAGAGCAAATGAAATAAAATGGAGTGATGCTGAATGAAATTACTGAAAGTCAATACGTTTACTAAAGGCACAAAAGGGATGTAAATAAACATTTAGGTTTTAAACACAGTATTTCCCTGTACCTTTATGGAATTCATCTTGTTGATCCTTGGTCGGAAGTTGTTGGGGTCTCTCCTGAACGTTATCTCCAGCTGTGATAGGAACTTGTTCATCCCTGCGAGTAAGGTCTGTGGCCTGAGAGGTCAAAAGATGACGGGCCCGTGTTAGTTGTTTAAGAGCTAAACATGGGTTCCTAACAACCCATATCTTAGCATGATTTCAGTCTGTCTTGTCATGAAAATACCACTTCGTCAGACTGGAACATCAATTTCAGTCAGGATTTGACAGTTTGCTTAAAAATCACCCAATAAGCAGTTTGAAGGAGCTAAGAGTTCCATCAAGTTAGAGGAAGAAAACAATAGCCACCACAGATAAGAACATCAGATATTAATAGCCACCACAGATAAGAACAGCCGACGTCATGCTGCTGGGTAAATCAGTGGATGAGACTCATGCCAAATGAATGTGGAGGGTTAACGTACGTGTTGGCAGCGGTGCTTCGCGAGGGAATACCGTCAAACACAATGACGCGGTCAGCCAGGTAGGTGGCCATGATGAAGTCGTGCTCCACCACAAACGCAGTCTTCTTGGCGTGGAGGATGAATCTACAAACAATGAATGTTTCAAAATCAATGGCGTCCATTAAGGTTTGGGAGGTTGTAGGGTTTCTGTATTTCCTGTCAAACAACATATTCAGGGTTTGTGAATGGTACTGCTGTGAGCAATGTACAGCACGAGGTGGATCGCTTTGCTGGAGGTAGAAGTTCACCCCACCCTAACCACAGATCTAGGATCAGAGTGTGTGTGGTTACCTTTTGATGACCTTGGCACACACGAGACGCTGCTCAGAGTCCAGGTAGGCGGAGGGCTCGTCTATCAGGTAGACATCAGCTGGTTTCCCCAGACACAGGGCCATGGCCACCCTCTGCAACTCTCCTCCAGACAGGTTCTGGACCTACAGATACAAGCAGGGGGGGTGCTCATTAGACACCAAATGGAGGAAAACAGACTGAAACAGGGAGTACCTGGACATGTCCAATAAGAAATGCTTGCTTTCATTCTCTGGTCCAGTCTGTATGGTCCATTGGGGCACCGTGTAGCAAAGTGATTTGCATCTGACATGTTTTATTCTGTTCTTAAATGGACAAGTTCAAGTAGTAGTAACGCCCCATTTCGCACCGTTGCAAAAACATTCAATGAGAACTGAACACAACCCAGAAAGCACAACTTACGTCCTGGTCGATGATGCTCTCAATCTGCATAGGCTTCATGACGTCAGTCACAAACTGGGGGTGAGTGTAGGCGTCTCGGATCTTCTCATGAAGCAGAGCCCGCACACTACCCTACAGACAGAGGACATGAGGAAGTTAGTCAGGGGCTGAGGGGCACACTACCCTACAGACAGAGGACATGAGGAAGTTAGTCAAGGGCTGAGAGGCACACTACCCTACAAACAGAGGACATGAGGAAGTTATTCAGGGGCTGAGAGGCACACTACCCTACAGACAGAGGACATGAGGATGTCCTCATGAGATGAGGGGCAGGTGCCTGTTAGAGGTGTGTAGTTGTCAAGGCAGTGACTGGTTGGTACCTACTTTGAATTTGGGGCTGATCTTTTGGGGTTTGTAGCTGACGTTCAGGATAGGCACTTCCCCTTTGGAAGTAATAGAAAATGTTTAGAAAAAAATGGACAGAGTGTACAAAACAATACCTAAAATTGTGTTGCACCACCCCCTTTAGCCTTCAAAACAGTCCCACTTAAATATTTTGTCTTGCCCATTCACCCTCTGCAAGGCACACATACACAATCCATGTCTCAAGGCTTAAAAATCCTTAATTAACCTGTCTCCTCCCCTTCATTTACACTGATTGAAGTGGATTTAACAAGTGACATCAATAAGGGATCATAGCTTTCACCTGGTCAGTCTATGTCATGGAAAGAGCAGGTGTTCCTAATGTTTTGTACACTCAGTGTATATTAGAGTACATGGTTCTAGCAATTAGACGATGTGAAGAGGAACTAAAATTTGTCAAATGTTATTTACCCCCTTCATCTGGTTTCAGACGGCCAGCCAGCATTCTGATGAACGTGGTTTTGCCCGTCCCTGAAAGAGAGGATTTAGAAATAACACATTATATGGAACTTGGTTGAGAAAGACACGCACACACTCCTCCCCCACCTACTCACCATTCTCTCCCAGCATGACCATGATCTCAGAGTCAGTGAACTCTCCTTCCAGGATCTCCAGGGCAAAGTCCCCCATGTTCTTCTTCATGTGGGGGTACTGGTAGTGGCACATCCTCTTGATCTCCTCCTCGTTGGCCGTTTCCGCCACCTAGTGTTGTATTACTACATTATTATGAACTGGACGGATCGAGCCCTGAATGCTGATTGGCTGAAAGACCACATTCCACAAGTAAGACAACAAATATATACTTTCTACTACTCTAACTACGTTGGTAACCAGTTTATAATACCAATAAGGCACCTCTGGGGTTCGTGGCACTGCGTTGCGTCGTGCATAAGAACAGCCCTTTGCCGTGGTATATTGGCCATATGCCACATATCCTCAGGCTTAATTGTATCACATTACCTTGAACACCAGCGATATCTCCCTGAAGCGCAGATTCTCCGTGGGCACATAGCCGTCCAGAAAGATGTTGATGCCTGGATAAAGGAGCGGAGGAAGCCTGGGGTTAGAGGTGAAGTAGTCAAGTGAACAGGACAGGTGTGCATTGGGAAGATATCCATTGGTTGTGGTGATATGCTCCACTGACAGATTGTGAAAAGCTGTGTTACCATTTGGAGGGTAAGTGACAGAGGGGTGGTCTATGGGGTGCTGCGCTAGGCTACGGCCTTAAGGCTTTGAAATATCTGTACCAGTTGGCTCTGCAGCAGACCCATTAGAGTTAGTCCCTAGTGGGGTCAGAGTGGGGGTTTACTGTAGCAGAGATCAAGTTGAGACAGATCTTCATTTGTCTTCACAGACTAGACTGTAGCCTGCCATGTACTGAGGATATACTTTATCCATTGATATCAATGCAAATAATAATAATAATAATAATAATAATAATAAAGTACACATACCAATAGCCAGGGCGTCATTGTGAATGAAGTAAGAGGGTGGTAGAGGTAGTCTTGCCTTCCCTGACTCCAAAGGCCACAGTGACCGCTCCATAAGCACTGGACACTCCTTACAGACCGCGTGGTGTTTATGGTGTAGTATGAAGTGTTTAGGGTCCTACCTTCTCTAACTCCAAAGGGCATAGTGACCACTCCATAGGCGCTGGGCACTCCGTACAGACAGCAGATGAAGTCAGACAGGTAGTCCAGCACACTCAGGTCGTGTTCCACCACTATGATGTATCTGGGAGAGTGGACAAAATAAGAGTCAAGAGTCTACAAGACAAGAAAAAGCTGATGGAAGAACAGTGGATAATGTTCAAGTAGGCATAAAACCAAAAGTAAACCAAGTGAAATAGGGCGGAACAACCAGGTTGGTGTTTACTAGGAATATAGCAGTACTGCCTGAATTTGTCCAATGAGAAACTATGTTTTTTATTTTTCCGTTGCAAAACGCTTTGCTACTGTATGCCCTTTTGAACAGGACCCAGGTCTCTAGTGAGAGCATCATGTAATGTAACAGACCTGTCTGGGGAGATGAGGGAGCGGATGGTGACGGCAGCTCTTAGACGTTGCTTAACATCCAGGTAACTGGACGGCTCGTCAAACATGAAGCTGGAAGGAACCACATAAAGAGAGCCGTGTTAAGAACCACAACATATTCAGTCTTGGACGGCTTCCACTGAAGCTGGTGCTGTTGACTTACATGTCTGCTCTCTGGATGCAGACCACAGCGATGGCAAAGCGCTGCAGCTCTCCTCCTGATAGGTCCTCCACATTCCTCTCCCTGAGATGAGTCAGATCTGGGACAGGAGACATTAAATAAACAGCTGGCCAAATTGTATATTTTACTGACAACTTGACTGTAGAAGTGGGTCAAGTAGAGGTCGACCGATTAATCGGAATGGGTGATTAATTAGGGCCGATTTCAAGTTTTCATAACAATCGGTAATCGGCATTTTTGGACACCGATTATGGCCAATTACATTGCACTCCACGAGGAGACTGCGTGGCAGGCCGACTACCTGTTACGCGAGTGCAGCAAGGAGCCACGGTAAGTTGCTAGCTAGCATTAAAGTTATCTTATTAAAAAGAACAATCAATCTTAATATAGTCACTAGTTAACTACACATGGTTGATGACATTACTAGTGTATCTAGCTTGTCCTGCGTTGCATATAATCGATATGGTGCCTGTTGATTAAATGATAAATTACAGCCTATTTCCCCAATGGGTGATTTAACAAGCGCATTCGCGAAAAAAGCACTGTCGTTGCACCAATGTGTACCTAAACATAAACGCCTTTCTTAAAATCAGTATATTTTTTTTAACCTGCATATTTAGTTAACATTTCCTGCTAACATGAATTTATTTTTAACTAGGGAAATTGTGTCACTTCTCTTGCGTTCTGTGCAAGCAGAGTCAGGGTATATGCAGCAGTTTGGGCTGCCTGGCTCGTTGCGAACTGTGTGAAGACAATTTCTTCCTAACAAATACCGTAATTAATTTGCCAGAATTGTACATGAATATGACATAACATTGAAGGTTGTGTAATGTAACAGCAATATTTAGACTTAGGGATGCCACCCGTTAGATAAAATGCTTAACGGTTCCGTATTTCACTGAAAGAATAAACATTTTGTTTTTGAAATTATAGTTTACGGATTTGACCACATTAATGACCTAAAGCTCGTATTTCTGTGTGTTATTACATTATAATGAAGTCAATGATTTGATAGAGCAGTCTGACTGAGCGGTGGTAGGCAGCAGAAGGCTCGTAAGCATTCATTCAAACAGCACATTCCTGCATTTGCCAGCAGCTCTTCGCTGTGCTTCAAGCATTGCGCTGTTTATGACTTCAAGCCTATCAACTCCCGAGATTAGGCTGGCAATACTAAACATCCAATAGTCAAAGGTATATGAAATACAAATGGTATAGAGCGAAAGAGTCCTATAATAAGTACTTCTTACCTGGGAATACTGAAGACTTGTGTTAAAAGGAACTTAAACGTTAGCTTTTTTACATGGCACATATTGCACTTTTACTTCTCCAACACATTTTTGCATTATTTAAACCAAATTGAACAGGGTTCATTATTTATTTGAGACTAAATTGATTTTATTGATGTATTTATATTATGTTAAAATAGTGTTCATTCAGTAATGCTGTAATGTAATAATAAAATAATAAAAATGTAATAATAAAAAAAATATATATATATATAATTTTTAAAAACGGACGATTAATCGGGATCGGCTTTTTTTGGTCCTCCAATAATCGGTATTGGCGTTGAAAAATCATAATCGGTCGACCTCTAGTCAAAAGGATTTTTTTCAAAAACATAAATGGAAAGAGTTGGGATTACATATACACAAATTATAGACAAGAAGAGAAAAGACAAGGTGAGAAACCAATCTAAACTTACCAAGCTGCTCACAGACGATGGTCTCAGTCTTGGAGTCGTCTTTCCTGCTCAGAATGGAGCCCACAGTCCCCTAGTGGCAGAACACAGCACTACTGTTAGCCCGTCAGACAACAGATCTGTGTATCTGGAACGCACCAATTCTATCCCCGCATTAATTTCTACAGGTCTGAACCCACACCCACAGGCTTGACTGACCTTGACAGTCTTGGGGATCTGGTCAACGTACTGGGGCTTGACGATGGCTTTCAGGTCATCCTCTAGGATCTTGGTAAAGTAGTTCTGGAGCTCAGAGCCACGGAAGTAGGTCAGGATCTCCTGCCAGTCTGGTGGAGCCTGGTGGAGGAACGGGAGAGAATTGAGCTTTTGAAACTAGGGGTAAGAGCGATGGTAACACAGCACAGTCTTTTAGTAACTAGTTGCATTTCAGTCATTTAGCTGACATTGTAAGGTCATTCTGCTGACATAATTATGCAGAGGGACTTAAGTGACCCTTTAAACATTGTAAAGCTAGATAATAATGTATTAGACATCTGGCTACATTCTCTACAAGGCTGTGTCATAAAACTAATAGTTACACACTTACATCGAACTTCCCCAAGTTAGGCTTCTGTTTTCCAGCCAGAATTTTCAGCGCCGTAGATTTCCCGATTCCGTTGGTGCCCACAAGTCCCAGAACCTCTCCAGGTCTGGGAATGGGTAATCTGGAATGGAATATGGCACAAGTACAGTCCATGGATTCAAGAGAAACAAACACTCATTGAGATTAGGCCTACAGGTCTATGAGACAAACACAGCTCTCTTTACCTTGAAAAGTAACCCACCTATGCAACTTGAAGGAGTTGGCACAGTATCTGTGAGTTGTCTCTTTCTCGAGGTTGCTTGGCAAGTTGACAATAGACAAGGCCCCAAATGGACATTTCTGGAATAAAAATAAATAAGTCAGTGCTAAGTAATCAGGACTGAAGGAAAATGCATAAAGAAAAAACTACTCGTCCACATCTCCTATCAATAGCGTGTCAGTCATTTTGTTACGATTTTACCTTGACACAGATGCCACAACCGATACAGAGCGATTCGGAAATCCACACAATTTTGCTCTGAGCTGTGACTTCTATGCACAGTTTGCCTGCAAGACAAAACGATTACAAAGACGAATGACAATTGAGTCTTGAAAAAAGTCAACATGGACCATTTCAACTGTACATAACTTGAGGTATTATCATTTAGGCTACTGCCTCAAGACCGGAGGAATTAGTTATAGTGTATGTGTCAGTGATATTATAATAGGCCTAGATTCTCAAGTACAAGGTTCAGCACAGTAGGAAAGGATGCAACACAAGTCTTACCCATCCGAACCACAGGGCAGCTCTTCTTGCACTCTTGCCTGCATTTCTTTGGCTTGCATTTGTCATGATTCACAATGGCGATTCTGGTGTTTTTCTCCGACATTCTGCCTGCCTCTTGTCAATTCTTGGCGGCGCAGAATCCCTCCCCAGAGTACTGCGATACAGAGATATGAGAGTTTAGATCAGACAAGGGTTAGGCCTGTAGCGTCTGCAGAGACAGTGAGTCAGATTAATAACAGTTTGGATGAATGAATACAGAAATGGCCTGTAAATTACTATTTGTATTTATTATGGATTTCCATTAGCTGCTGCCAAGGCAGTAACTAGTCATCCTGGGGTCCAGCAAAATTAAGGCAGTTATACAATTTTAAAAACATTACAATACATTCACAACAGATTTCACAACACATTAAGTGTGTGCCCCAAATCTGGGTGAGGCAAGAGAGAAGAATGTATCTAGTTATTTCTCTCTCGTATCCATCTCCCACTTCGAGACAAGCAAGCAAGATGGATAACGTTATAACTTAGTAGGTACAATTAGATAACGAGTAACAATGAAACAATGATAGCGATTAGCAAAGAGACAGAGACTAGCTGAGCAGTGCGTATGCCACTGACAGTTTAGCTAGCTACATTAGCAAGTTTGTCAACTAACACTTAGTTTACCCTAGCTAGCTACGTTACCCTAACGGTCACTTCATCCAAATCAGCTGGCAGGCGACACTGTTGGCTATACAAACTAGCTAGCCAGCGTACTAGTATCAGTGATCTATAATTAAACACGTGGCAATTTAAGTGTCAGTTATAAACTATCAAATGAACGAACAGCTGTCATGTGAAAACAGATGCGGCTATGATACACTAGCTAGCAAGCTAACGTTAGCTAGCTAATTGGCTAACGAACAGTGCTGACGTTTAAGCTAGCTCTGTTAGCTAGCCAGCTGGAAAAGCAGCCCATTAAAATGTTATTTGACAAGTTTGTCATTAATATAATTTATATATCAATCCAACTCACCCAGAAACACCCGAAGAGTGTTCTCGGCCTCCAGGTATGATATTTTTGGTTTTAAAGTGTCGTTTTACTACGGTGTTTTATTAAACAACGTGTTCTCAACAGGGACAGAACGCCGGGAGAAAAATGGCGCTCCCATGCGTAAAGTTTAGCGACGTCCAGCAATGCGTCGCTGTGACGTAGGTATCTACGAGAATAAAAAGTGGGAATAGGTTATTTGAGGTGATGGCAACGCAGAACTATTAGACATTCATAAAAATAAATTGAAGTGTATGATCAGAAATGTTTAATTGAATTTGTGAGGCCTTCAATGTAAACTCAAGTTGATGTATCATTTTACCTCTGTAAAATACAATGGCTTAATTTAATAAATGAAAGTGTGCCAATGGGTTCACCATGCCATCAAATGAATAAAAGGGAAATATGTTACTTATCGAAAACAAGTTATTTTAACTACATAGGCCCATTGATGCTAAGATGTTTAGAAATATGAATCATAATTTAAGGCATCTCTGGCTGCAGTGCAACTGGTGTCTTCAATGTCGTGGCACATACTGTATCAGAATGCAGAATGAGACAAAGTGAGTATCCTTAAACCACCATAGGCCTACTCAAATCAGACCAAATTTAATTTAATTGGTCACATTTAGTTTAATTGGTCACATACATATATTTAGCAGATGTTATTGCGAGTCTAGCGAAACGTTTGTGTTCTTAGCTCCAACAGTGCAGAATATCTAAAAAATACACAACAATACACACATCTAAAACTAAATGAATGGAATTAAGAAATATTGAAATATTAGGATGAGCAATGTCAGAATCCTGAGTATATGACCAAAAGTATGTGGACACCTGCTAGTCAAACATCTCATTCCAAAATCATGGAATGAGATGGTCCCCTCTTTGCTGCTATAACAGCCTTCACTCTTCTGGGAAGGAAAGCGGATACCAAGTCAGTTGTACAACTGAATTCTTTCAACTGAAATGTGTCTTCCGCATTTAACCAGACCTCTCTGAATCAGAGAGGTGCGGGGGGCTGCCTTAATAGACATCCATGTCTTCAGCACCCGGGGAACAGGGGCAGAAGAACATATTTTTTACCTTGTCAGTTCGGGGATTCAATTCAGCAATCTTTCGGTTACTGGCCCAATGCTCTAACCACTAGGCTACCTGCTGCTAGATGTTGGAACATTTCTGCGGGGGACTTGCCTCCATTCAACCACAAGAGCATTAGTGAGGTCGGCACTGATGTTGAGCAATTAGGCCTAGCTCGCAATAGGCATTCCAATTCATCCCAAAGTTGTTCGATGGGGTTTAGGTCAGGGCTCTGTGCAGGCCAGTCAAGTTATTCCATGCAAATCTTGACAAACGATTTCTGTATGAACCTTGCTTCGTGCACAGGGGCATTGTCATGCTGAAACAGGAAAGGGCCTTATCCAAACTGTTACCACAAAGTTGGAAGCACAGCATGGTCTAGAATGCCATTGTATGATGTAGCATTAAGATTTCCATTCACTGGATCTAAGGGGCCTAGCCCAAAACATGAAAAAGAGCCCCAGACCATTATTCCTTCTCCATCAAACTTTACAGTTGGCACTATGCATTGGGGCAGGTAGCGTTCTCCTGGCATCCGCCAAATACAGATTTGTCCGTCGGACTGCCAGATGTTGAAGCGTATATTTGTATAACTCTAGAGAATGTGTTTCCACTTCTCCAGAGTCCAATGGTGGCGAACGTTAAACCACTCCAGCCAACGCTTGGCATTGGGCATGGTGATCTTAGGCTTGTGTGCGGCTGCTCGGCCATGGAAATCCATTTCATGAAACTCCAGATGAACAGTTATTGTGCTGACGTTGCTTCCAGAGGAAGTTTGAAACTCTGTAGTGAGTGTTGCAATTGAGGACAGATGATTTTGACGCGCTACGCTCTTCAGCACTCGGCGGTCCCGTTCTGTGAGCTTGTGTGGGCTACCACTTTGCGGCTGAGCTATTGTTGCTCATAGACGTTTCCACTTCACAATAACAGCACTTAGAGTTGAACAGGGCAGCTAAAGCAAGGCAGACATTTGACTGACTTGTTGGAAAGGTGGCATCCTATGATGGTGAAAGTCACTGAGCTCTTCAGTAAGGCCATTTTACTGCCAACTTGTGTCTATGGAGATTGCATGGCTGTGCGCTTGATTTTATACACCTGTCAGCAACGGGTTTGGCTGAAATAATATACATTTTGGACAGTATGTGGATAGACTATTTAGTAAATCTGAGAATACTATATGTAAAGCAATAGTTAAATAGGATGGCCTTGACTAGAATACAGTATATACCTATGAAATGGGTATATAAATACCCAGTACCCATATAAGTGACCAGTGTGACCATGTCTATGTACATAGGGCAGCAGCCTCTAAGGTGCAAGACTGAGTTACCGGGTGGTAGCCGGCTAGTGACAGTGACTAAGTTCAGGGAAGGGTACTGTGGGGAGGCCGGATAGTGATGGCTGTTAAATAACAGTCTAATGGCCTTGAGATAAAATATGTTTTTCAGTCTCTTCGTCCCAGTTTTGATGCACCTTTACTAACCTCGCCTTCTGGATGATAGCGGGGTTAACAGTCAGTGGCTCGGGTGGCTGAGGTCATTGATGATCTTCTTGGCCTTCCTGACACCGGGTCCTGGAGGGCAGACAGTGATGCATTGGGAAGACCGCACCAGCCTTATTCAACTAATAAAAGACTGGACGATCTGACCAGAGAGGTCCAGGACCTGAAGAACAGCTTGCAGTTCTCCCAGGGTCAGCTCGGTGAGTTGAAACAGGAGAACGGCAAGATGACAGCAATCTGTAAGTCATCGAGAGAGGACATCAGTTCTGTATGTGAATCCTTGAATCCATGAAAACATTGACGGATAAATCTCAAGGGACAATCAATGCGGAATAACATGGTTGTGGACGCAATTGCAGAATCTCCACATGAGACCTGGACAGAGTCTGAGGACAAAGTGAGGGAAATGATCTCTGAGAAATTGAAGACCACAGGAAGATTGAAGTGGAGTGCGCCCACAGGACTGGAAAACCCACTACCAGCGTAAGTGACAGGCCCAGGCCAATAGTGGTCAAGTTCCTGAGGTTCAAGGAGAAGGTAGCTGTTCTGGAAAGTGCCAAGAATTTGTGAGGAACATATACTGTATCTTCCTCAACGAGGACTATCCTGAAGCTGTGCACCAGAAGAGGAAATAACTTTTCCCAGTCATGAAAGATGCCAGAGCGCGTGGGGACATTGCTTACATCTGCTATGACAGGCTCATTGTCCACCCTCCCTCCCAGAAGTCTGGAAGGGATGAGAGAGCCAAGCCTATGGGTTCGTAGTTTCAACCCCACAGCACACACACAGCACACACACACCAATTGATTAATGGACCGTTGAATGTATATTCTTTCCTCTTGCTTTGTTTTCTCTTTTCCATATTATGTCTATCTCTAATAAGCTACACAGGAAAGGGCTGAAAATAGCCCATATTAATATACGTGGCCTTAGAAATAAGGTTAAGGAAATCAATAACTTGCTAACATCAGATAACATTATTATATTAGCCGTTTCTGAGACTCAGATAATTCATTTGATGATACAGCAGTTGCAATACAAGGATATAACATCTATAGAAGAGACAGGAATGCTCATGGGGGAGGTGTTGCTGTATATATTCAGAGCCATATCCCTGTAATGCTTAGAGAAGATCTTATGTCAAGTGTTATTGAACTGTTGTGGTTGCAGGTTCACATGGCACATCTAAAGCCTTTTCTTTTGGGGTTTTGCTTTAGGCCACCAAGTGCTAACAGTCAGTAACTAAATAATATGTGTGAAATGCTTGATAGTGTATGTGATGTAAACAGAAAGATATACCTTTTTGGGGACCTGAATATTGACAGGTTTTCATCAAGCTGTCCACTCAAGAGGAAGCTTCTCACTGTAACCAGTGCCTGTAATCTGGTTCAGGTTATTAATCAACCTACCAGGGTGTTTACAAACACTACAGGAACAACATCATGTATCACATGTGTAGTGTCACGGCTGTTGGAAGGACTAGACCAAGGTGCAGCATGGTAAGCATACATTTTCTCTTTATTCAAAAATGATGCCAACAAAACGAAGAACAAAAACCAAACCGTGAAGCTTTGGGCTATGTGCACAAATACTTATTTTCCACCATAATTTGCAAATAAATTCATAAAAAATCCTACAATGTGATTTCTTTTTCTCACTTTGTCTGTCATAGTTGAAGTGTACCTATGATGAAAATTACAGGCCTCTCTCATCTTTTTAAGTGGGAGAACTTGCACAATTGGTGGCTGACTAAATACTTTTTTGCCCCACTGTAAGTATGGTTCTCAATCAGAGACAACGATAAGACAGCTGTCCCTGATTGAGAACCATACCAGGCCAAGACATAGAAATATAACATAGAAAAAAGAACATAGACTACCCACCCCAACTCACGCCCTGACCAACCTAACACAAAGACATAAAAATAAACTAAGGTCAGAACGTGACAATACCCTCCCCCCAAAGGTGCAGACTCCGGCCGCAAAACCTGAACCTATAGGGGACGGTCTGGGTGGGCGTCTGTCCGCGGTGGCGGCTCTGGAGCGGGACGTGGACCCCACTCCACCATTATCTTGGCCCACTTAAGTGGCGCCCTTGGTGCGGCGACCCTCGCCACCGACCTCGGACTGGGGACCCCTAAAGCAGGCCCCGAATGGACGGGAGATTCCGGCAGCACCGGACAGGCGGGAGACTCCGGCAGCGCCGGAGTAAAGGGCGATTCCGGCAGCGCCGGAGTGAAGGGCGGCTCCAGCAGCTCCGGAGTGAAGGGCGGCTCCTGACTGACGGGCGGCTCTGGCAGCTCCTGACTGACGGGCATCTTTCATCGAACATAAGATATTACAGTTTTTAATGTCTCGTTGGTCGGATAATCTTGATCGTAGATCATCAATTTTATTTTCCAATGATTGCATGTTGACCAATAGAACATATGGTAGTGAGAGTTTGCCCGCTCGCCTATGAATTCTCAGGAGGCAGCCCAACCTCCGCCCCCCTTTTCTCCGTCTTTTCTTCACGCAAATGACGGTGATTTGGGCCTGTTCCCGGGAAAGCAGTATATCCCTTTGTCGAACTCGTTAAAGTGATGGAAAGTGATTTTTCCATTAAATGATGGAAAAAAACTTGGTCAGTACTTTAAATTAAATTATGGGCAGAAAGACAAATTCAACTCCATCTTTCATTGAATCAGATGGCTTATTCATCAGGAAACCATTTGATGTTGCCAATTACTTTAATCATTACTTCATTGTCAAAGTGGGCAAACTTAGGCAGGAAATGCCAATAACGAACAGTATTCTTGCATAAAAAGTTAGTGTGGGAGAGGTGGTAAAATCAATAATGACAAACCACCTGGCATTGACAACTTAGATGGCAAGCTACTGAGGATGGTAGCTGACTCTACAGCCACTCCTATCTGTCATATCTTTAATCTGAGCCTGGAGGAAAGTGTTTGTCCTCAGGCCTGGAGGGAAGCCAAAGCAATTCCGCTACCCAAGAGTGGTAAAGTGTCCTTTCTAGTTCTAACAGCAGACCAATAAGCCTGCTGCCAGCACGTACAGCACGTACTGCACTGACACAAATGACTGTTGATTGGTTGAAAGAAATTGATAATAAGAATATTATGGGAGCTGTACTGTTACATTTCAGTGCAGCCTTTGATATTATTGACCATAACGAATGTGTAATGGCTTTTTCCATGTAGTGGATTCAGAGCTATCTATCGACTAGAACTCAGAGGGTTTTCTTTAATGGAAGCTTCTCTAACGTCAAACATGTAAAGTGTGGTGAAATAGCATTTCTATTTTTACCAATGACCTGCCACTGGCATTTAACAAAGCATGGGTGTCCATGTATGCTAATGATTCAACCATATACGCATCAGCAAACACAGCTAATGAAGTCACTGAAACCCTTAACAAAGAGTTGCAGTCTGTTTTGGAATGGGTGGCCAGTAATAAACTGGTCCTGAACATCTCCAAAACTAAGAGCAATGTATTTGGTACAAATCATTCCCTAAGTTCTACACCTCAGCTGAATCTGATAATGAATGGTGTGGCTGTTGAACAAGTTGAGGAGACTAAATTACTTGGTGTTACCATAGATTGTAAACTGTCATGGTCGAAACATATAGATTCAATGGTTGGTAAGATGGGGAGAGATCTGTCCGTAGTAAAGAGATGCTCTGCTTTTTTGACACCACACTCCAAAAAGCAAGTTCTGCAGGCTCTAGTTTTGTGTTATCTTGATTATTGTCGTGTGGCCGAGTGCTGCAAGGAAAGACCTAGTTAAGCTGCAGCTGGCCCAGAACAGAGCCTCACATCTTGCTCTTCATTGTAATCAGAGGGGCTGATATAAATACCATGCCAGTCTCTCTTGGCTAAGAGTTGAGGAGAGACTGACTGCATCACTTCTTCTTTTTATAAGAAACATTGTGTCGAAAATCCCAACTTGTTTGCATAGTCAACTTACACACAGCTTTGACACACACACTTACCCCGTCAGACATGCCACCAGGGGTCTTTTCACAGTCCCCAAATTCAAGACAGCGAACAGTATTATATAGAGCCAAATAAATAGCAAACCTGGTGTCAAAAAACAGATAATGCAACACCTCACAGGACAGTGCCTCTCCCCTATTTGACATAGATAGTTTGTGTGTATGTGATGATATGTAGGCTACGTGTGCCTTTATAATAATGTTTTATGTAGTTCTGTCCTTGAGCTGTTGTTGTCTATTAATGTTCTGTATTATGTCATGTTTCATGTTTTGTGTGGACCCCAGGAAGAGTAGCTGCTGCTTTTGCAACAGCTAATGGGGATCCTAATAAAATACCAAATAATGGAGAGCCCTGAGGTTGCGGATGGTGCAGTTGCCGTACCAGGCTGTCCAGAGGTTGAAGAGGCTCTGTTGCACCTTCTTCACCACACTGTCTGTGTGGGTTGACCATTTCAGATTGTCAGTGATGTGTACGCCGAGGAACTTGAAGCTTTTCACCTCCTCTTGTCCAGATGGGATATGGCAGTGTGCAGTACGATGGCGATTGTATCATCCGTGGATCTATCTATGGATCTATACTGAGCATAGAGAACTGTGTAGCCTACAGTATTGAGCTAATATGATTTAGCCCTCAGTCATCCAGGCGTGGCACGTTGACATTGAGAGTGACAGCCACTCCATTGTATCCCTGGTGTTTAGAGCAAAGTGCTACACAATAAACACACCAGCACACAGTACTGGGAGCTAGGCAACGGGTCCCCTGAACCGAATGCTCTCAAGTCTATGTGTGACATCATGACACTGTCAGCAGTAGAGCTACAAGCTAAACAATAGTAGAGCTGTACTTGATTACTTTTTGGACTAACCTTGTAATGATGATATTAGATGAAACTAGGAATGTTATTAGAGGCTGAGCATTGACAGTTTACTTCCTGTAGGACCCCAACTCTAAACTGCCAATGTTTGCGCAAGTCACGGACAGTGCAGTACTACTTTCCTCTCTCTAGGTGTCAGCGTTCACTAAGGAAACCAGCCAGCTTGGTACTGGATAGGATGAATAGTCTTTCCTATAAGTTTGACAAAAATGCGTTATACATTACAGGTAAGCTCTTTATGGTGGTGAAGTTCAATTATTATTCATTCAATCATTATTATTATTATTATTAAATTATTATTCAATTATTATTAAGTACTGCAAATTGTTGTTGAATATCCCATGTCCCTTGTGTGTTCTAGTTGAGACATTGCAAACTAAGGGTCTCTATATTGTCCATTGAAATGACTCAGTTGCTATATTGTATCTAAAAGTATATATCAGACTGAGGGGAAATTCCAAACCCAGAGAGTCAAGGTCTGTTTAGCAGATTTCTATGTAAAAACAACAGGCAGAAAAACAGTTGAAATGGAAATAAACCATATGTGTTTTTTTTAAATTGTAGTGGTGTTTGGGAGGTCTTTGTGGAGTGAGGTTTGTGCTTATTGTGTAAGCTCTCTTTTTAGCTTCATTTTGACAAATATAAATGAAGAACACTCAAGACTGAAATAAGATTAATACTTCTAGATAAAGAATAATGCAGACATTTCTTTTCTAATTTCACAATAATTAGAAATTCTATACTGGAGAAACCCTTTTCTCTCTAGGCCTCTACTACAGTAGGAATGGATATTGTATTCTCATGGGACAGAGAATGTGTGTGTGTGTGTGTGTGCGCGCACATATGCGTGCATTAATGTGTGCGCGCATGCGTGCCTGTGCACACGTGTCTGTGCGTGTGTGTCTGTCCCTGCGTGTGTGTGTCAGAAGCATAGGGGTGAAGGTTAATTTATGACTGTTTATTTCCCCATGCCAGAGGTAAGCAGCAGCCCGGATTAGTGTTAACTGCCACCCTGTCTCCAGCCTGGTTCAGAGAGCCACCGGCGGCCCTCCAGCAGCAGACTATTGGGGCCCGGCCTGCACGGGGGCCGACTGGGGACTGCTAATCTAGGCCTGAATAGAGACCCCACCATGGCCAGGTCCCCGGGCCACTTATCGTCACATCACAAGCCCAGGCTGTGTGGCTGGGGATCTGGAGCTCTGTAGCTGGTGGGGCTGGCCTGGGCCGAGTGGATGAGCTAATCGCTCTCCTCGGAGGTGTTGGGGAGGGGAGCATAGGAGGAGGGGAGGAGGAGGAGGGGAGGAGGAGGGATGGGGAGAGAGCCGGCCGGACCACCCACCCGGAGGATTCAGAGGCACACAGATTCACAGCCCATTCTGTGACCCGCCGCACCGCCCCGCTCTAAGGCAGGGCCCTCCCCAATTGTTCCCCCTGCTAACACGCAGAGGGGCAGAGGGAGGGGGTAGGAGGGAGAGGAGGGGGGACTAGCAGTAAACAGCGGGCCAGGCTGCCCTCCTTAAGCGGCACAATGGGGCTGAATTCCGTCAGGGGCTGGAGCACTTCTTAGAGTGGCCTGCCTGGCTGCCATCAGGCTGAATGAAACATCTGTGGAGGCTATGCTGGAGGGGGGAAATGCTATTTTGTTGTGAGCCACACTGACAACCTGTTGTTCCCTTTTCTCTCCCCCCCCCCTCTCTTCTTTCGTTCCGTTTCTTGCTTGGCATACGCAAGCGAGCATACAATATGAATAGTTTTACGGGGCAGAGAAAGGGAGGGACATGATTTAAAATGTTTTGTTGAGGGACGCAGGACTAGTTGGTGGGCGGATACATATTTTTTCCACATGCGTATAAATTCACACATATTAGAAACTCATGTACGGTTTTACTGGCTTTACAGGAAAGTTTTCATGTATATTTTGGGTGGACATTCCTTTGAGAGAGAAATTCTGGAGACCACACTGAATGCAGCATTCAAAGTAAACATGTTTTAAATGCTTGAAATGCAAATGCCTTACAATAAAACAACCAAGAATACATTGTGTACAGTTTTCCCCCATCATATGTACTGTGTATGCACTGACACTACTCTATATATTCACTCTAGCACCATTCCTGTAAGTTGGAGCCTGCTAGTGTCCTTTCAACATGTCTCTCTACAGATGTAGGATCTTAATTTGATCACTCTCTTGTTGCTGAGAGTTTTCCTGTATAACAGGAAATGCAAACTGGCGGTGCATTCGAGGTTTAAAAAGGCTTTTAAAGTGTGTCATTTCCACTTTAAAATGTTAAATATATTCATTATAATCCACACAATAATTCACATTTCCTGTTGCTGCAGGATTATTTTCTTACTGGCTCAAATTAAGATCCTAAATCTGTAGTGTACAGTAGCATAAACTCACATGATCACAATCTGCCTCTCAGGAGAGCTTGTAGTCCAGCAATCAATCATCATCACATCACCTCTCCAAACCTGACCACCTTCCAAGAAATCACACACCATTCGCCAACCTCCACTCCACACCACCTCACCTCATCTCACCCACCCAAACCCAGTACCTCTACCTCAGCCATACTCCCTGTTCCATACTCCCTGTCCTGCTGGGATATGATGACAGAGTTTCACCCCCACGGATCAGGGCTGAGAAGGAAAGAGAAAGAGGAGAGAGAAGTAGAGAGAGAGAGAGAGAGAGAGAGAGAGAGAGAGTAATTAGAGAGAGACAGAGACCACCAAGACATTTGATTTAATTGAAGAGAAAACAAAGACAAAGACCCCTGTCTACTTCCTGGTCACCCATTTTCTTTAATCAATTTACTCTCTTTTGGTCCTTATATCATCTGTAATTACTTTCACCTCACCCACCCCCCTGTCACCTCAGTTCCTCCAGGGGTATAAGCCTCCACACACTGTGGACCCTGCTGTGCCCACCAATACCTTCAGCATCAATACTGGCTGGCCCACCGACCCTTCGGCTCCTCAGCCTTCTAAACAATGGAGAAAGAAAGCCCTACTGGCTCCAGAACCCCACAGGGTAACCCCTGCCCACCTACTCCGCACAAGGAGCAGGACTCCCCCAAACACACACACACATAAGTCACACATAATACGACACAGACACCCGGGATGGGGAGAATGGAGGGGCTGCTGCGAGACCACTTTAAATACCAGCTCAGCTTGTCATCACTGGGGTTTGACCTTACAACACTTCTAATGCTAAGAGGTCAAGAAGCTAGAGCATTCATACCTCCCACCCTCACCCCCCGCCTGGCTGCCCTCCGTAACTCGGTTCTTTCAGGACCTCTCTACTTTCTCTGCTGTTTTCTTGACATGATGGTATTCCCAACACTAAACAATAATTTACCCTGCAAAAAATCCTCTACTTCCCTTTTCTATGAAAGCAAAATAGACATTCTGAGAAACAGAAATTCTGAGAAAGATTCATTAAATTGTTAATAGGAATTAAGAAGATTTATGCAGCCTGCAAGAGTTTAGATACAGACGAAAATACTCACATCGCCCAGAAAATGCACTTTCCTTTTTTGGACTTCATGTTCTCCAAATATGACCACCCAGAGAAAAGATATGAGCCCTATACCACCCACATACTAGTGAATGGACACACACACACACACACACACATAGTCCTGTTGGTGTAGTTGATAAGAGAAACCTGCTGCTTTCAATATTGGCATCGTTGCCTCGTTCAGACAGGGAAGTGAAACATCACATACACCCACCTAAAAATAATAAACTATTGGAAGAGAGGAAAGGTGATGTCAACAAGTATTTTAATCGGAGTGGCGGAAAGACAAAGTTGAGCATATTTTTTTTTAATGATAATAGAATAGAATATGAAACAATATAATAAAAAAATATATAAAATAGGAAACAATAAAATAGAAAACAACAGCATATGAAACAATAGAATATGAAACAATAGAATATGAAACAATAGAATATGAAACAATAGAATATGAAACAATAGCATATGAAACAATAAAATAGAAAACAATAGAATATGAAACAATAGAATATGAAACAATATAATATGAAACAATAGAACATGAAACAATAGCATATGAAACAATAAAATAGAAAACAATAGAATATGAAACAATAGAATATGAAACAATAGAATATGAAACAATAGAATATGAAACAATAGAATATGAAACAATATAATATGAAACAATATAATGTGAAACAATAGAATAGAAAATAATAGAATAGAAAACAATATCATATGAATCAATATAATATGAAACAATAGAATATGAAACAATAGAATAGAAAATACTATAATAGGAAACAACAGAATAGAAAATAATAGAATAAGAAACAATAGAATATAAAACAATAGAATATGAAACAATATAATATAAAACAATATAACATACAACAATATACTATAAAACAATGGAATATGGAACAATGGAATATAAAACAATATACTATAAAACAATGGAATATGGAACAATGTAATATAAAACAATATACTATAAAACAGTAGATAGATGAATATGTGTTATTTCATAGTTTTGATGTCTTCACTATTATTCTACAATGTAGAAAATTGTCCAAATAAAGAAAAACCCTGGAATGAGTAGGTGTGTCCAAACTTTTGACTGGTACTGTTTAAACACACACATACACATGCACGCAGCACACATCTGCTGCGGTACCATAACTCAACCACTAAGCTTTCTCTGACTAAATCTGAAGAACTTTGGCATTTCAACCAGTGATATAGTTCATACACATGCTTCAGCTTTTCACACCCGTTTCCTAGGAGACACAGAGAAAGAGAAAGCATATCCAACTGGTGTTGTAGTGTCAATGACATACTCTAGAGATGCAAGGAGCGACACTGTCCGTTCTAATCTCCTGGACATATCTTTGGTTGGAGGAGGCAACTTGCACAGCTTCTTTCCTAGGTCAAATAAAACATTCACTTCCTTCATTGTACTAGTAGACTAGTCTCTATACATCACTGTTACAGACAGAGAGTACACATGATGCATTAGGGTGTGATCTCTGCTGCTATTCTCATACAAAATGGCCATTGGTCCAAATAGACTTCAAAGTAGTTCCTCTTCTATGGGTCCCCACTGGCTGCACACTGAGATGTCTGTGATGCAGCCGCCTATGTAACGTTCCCATGTGTGTTTATGAACAATACAGCCTTGGGTGTTCATCACATTATTCTGGGGTCCTGTAGGCCTGGAGGCAGCATGACTCTATAGGACTACAACTCCACGTGGCCTTTTTCTGTAAGCCCAGAGAAAATACAGACTACCTCCGAGAGACGTGTGTGTGTTTGTCTGTGTGTGTGACTTGTGTGTGCATATGCGTGTGTGACGTGTGTGTGTGTGTGTTCGTGCCTGCATGCGTGTGTGTGTCTGGAGGGCTGGAGAGGAGCGTCTGTGTGTGTGGGCCACATAGAGTACTACAGGGGGAATGACTTCATTGCTGTTTACTGTAACACATGACATGACCCATCCAGGTCATTAGGCCCAGCAGTCATCAGCAGCACTTTAGCTGGTTTGAAGTGGCGCTGAGGGTCTGGTTTACTGCACGTATGACTGTGAGCGACACAGTGGGTGAATGTACAGTGCCTTGCGAAAGTATTCGGCCCCCTTGAACTTTGCGACCTTTTGCCACATTTCAGGCTTCAAACATAAAGATATAAAACTGTATTTTTTTGTGAAGAATCAACAACAAGTGGGACACAATCATGAAGTGGAACGACATTTATTGGATATTTCAAACTTTTTTAACAAATCAAAAACTGAAAAATTGGGCATGCAAAATTATTCAGCCCCCTTAAGTTAATACTTTGTAGCGCCACCTTTTGCTGCGATTACAGCTGTAAGTCGCTTGGGGTATGTCTCTATCAGTTTTGCACATCGAGAGACTGAAACGTTTTCCCATTCCTCCTTGCAAAACAGCTCGAGCTCAGTGAGGTTGGATGGAGAGCATTTGTGAACAGCAGTTTTCAGTTCTTTCCACAGATTCTCGATTGGATTCAGGTCTGGACTTTGACTTGGCCATTCTTACACCTGGATATGTTTATTTTTGAACCATTCCATTGTAGATTTTGCTTTATGTTTT
The DNA here is from genome assembly GCF_013265735.2 of Oncorhynchus mykiss. Classification (NCBI taxonomy): domain Eukaryota; kingdom Metazoa; phylum Chordata; class Actinopteri; order Salmoniformes; family Salmonidae; genus Oncorhynchus; species Oncorhynchus mykiss. The sequence continues at coordinate 11,015,417 of NC_048583.1, read as the reverse complement.
GGATCATTGTCTTGTTGGAAGACAAATCTCCGTCCCAGTCTCAGGTCTTTTGCAGACTCCATCAGGTTTTCTTCCAGAATGGTCCTGTATTTGGCTCCATCCATCTTCCCATCAATTTTAACCATCTTCCCTGTCCCTGCTGAAGAAAAGCAGGCCCAAACCATGATGCTGCCACCACCATGTTTGACAGTGGGGATGGTGTGTTCAGCTGTGTTGCTTTTACGCCAAACATAACGTTTTGCATTGTTGCCAAAAAGTTCAATTTTGGTTTCATCTGACCAGAGCACCTTCTTCCACATGTTTGGTGTGTCTCCCAGGTGGCTTGTGGCAAACTTTAAACAACACTTTTTATGGATATCTTTAAGAAATGGCTTTCTTCTTGCCACCATTTGTGCAATATACGACTGATTGTTGTCCTATGGACAGAGTCTCCCACCTCAGCTGTAGATCTCTGCAGTTCATCCAGAGTGATCATGGGCCTCTTGGCTGCATCTCTGATCAGTCTTCTCCTTGTATGAGCTGAAAGTTTAGAGGGACGGCCAGGTCTTGGTAGATTTGCAGTGGTCTGATACTCCTTCCATTTCAATATTATCGCTTGCACAGTGCTCCTTGGGATGTTTAAAGCTTGGGAAATCTTTTTGTATCCAAATCCGGCTTTAAACTTCTTCACAACAGTATCTCGGACCTGCCTGGTGTGTTCCTTGTTCTTCATGATGCTCTCTGCGCTTTTAACGGACCTGTGAGACTATCACAGTGCAGGTGCATTTATACGGAGACTTGATTACACACAGGTGGATTGTATTTATCATCACTAGTCATTTAGGTCAACATTGGATCATTCAGAGATCCTCACTGAACTTCTGGAGAGAGTTTGCTGCACTGAAAGTAAAGGGGCTGAATAATTTTGCACGCCCAATTTTTCAGTTTTTGATTTGTTAAAAAAGTTTGAAATATCCAATAAATGTCGTTCCACTTCATGATTGTGTCCCACTTGTTGTTGATTCTTCACAAAAAAATACAGTTTTATATCTTTATGTTTGAAGCCTGAAATGTGGCAAAAGGTCGCAAAGTTCAAGGGGGCCGAATACTTTCGCAAGGCACTGTATTTGTATTTGTATTTATTATGGATCCCAAGGCAGCAGCTACTCTTCTAGGGGTCCAGCAAAATTAAAGCAGTTTATACAGTTTTAAAAACATTATAACACCTTCAGACTGTGTGCCCTCAGGCCCCTACTCCCCCAATACCACATACAGTGCCTTGCAAAAGTATTCACCCCCCTTGGCGTTTTTCCTATTTTGTTGCATTACAACCTGTTATTTAAATAGATTTTGATTTTGATTTCATGTAATGGACATACACAAAATAGTGTGAAATGAAATGAATCAATGAAGTGAAACGAAAAAAAAACCTTGTTAAAAAAAGAAAAGAAAAGTGGTGCCTGCATATGTATTCACCCCCTTTGCTATGAACCCCCTAAATAAGATCTGGTGCAGCCAATTACCTCCAGAAGTCACATAAGTAGCAAAGTCCACCCGTGTGCAATCTAAGTGTCACATGATCTGTCCCATGATCTCAGTATATATACACCTGTTCTGAAAGTTCCCAGAGTCTGCAACACCACTAAGCAAGGGGCACCATGAAGCAAGTGTCCATAGGACCACATTAAGCCATACACTCCACTGAGCTGGGATTTACGGAAGAGTGACCAGAAAAAAGCCATTGCTTAAAGAAAGAAATAAGCAAACACATTTGGTGTTTGCCAAAAGGCATGTGGGAGACTCCACAAACATATGGAAGAAGGTACTCTGGTCAGATGAGACTAAAATTTAGCTTTTTGGTTATCAAGGAAAATGATATGTCTGGCACAAACCAACACCTCTCATCACCCCAAGAATACCATCACCCCAGTGGCAGCATCATGCTGTGGGGATATTTTTAATCGATAGGGACTGAGAAACTGGTCAGAATCGAAGGAATAATGGGTGGAGCTAAATACCAGGAAATTCTTCAGGGAAATCTGTTTCAGTCTTCCAGAGATTTGAGACTGGGACGGAGGTTCACCTTCCAGCAGGACAATGACCCTAAGCATACTGCTAAAGCAACACTTGAGTGGTTTAAGAGAAAACATTGAAATGTCTTGGAATGGCCTAGTCAAAGCCCAGACCTCAATCCAATTGAGAAGCTGTGGTATGACTTCCAGATTGCTATACACCAGCAGGAACCCATCTAACTTGAAGGAGCTGGAGCAGTTTTGCCTTGAAGAATGGGCAAAAATCCCAGTGGCTAGATGTGCCAAGCTTATAGAGACATATCCCAAGAGACTTGCAGCTGTGATTTCTGCAAAAGGCGGCTCTACAAAGTATTGACTTTGGGGGGGATGAATAGCTATGCACGCTCAAGTTTTCAGTTTTTTTTTTCATTTATTTCACAAAAAATATATATTTTGCATCTTCAAAGTGGAAGGCATGTTGTGTAAATCAAATGATACAAACCCCCCAAAAATCTATTTTAATTCCAGGTTATAAGGCAACAAAATAGGAAAAATGCCAAGGGGGTAAATTCTTTGGCAAAGCACTGTATATACAGTACAAAATCCATGTCCAATTGTGTGTGTGTGTATGCACCTATGTTCGTGTTTCTTCACAGTCCCCGCTGTTCCATAAGGTGTTTTTTAATCTGTTTTTTTAAATCAAATTTTACTGCTTGCATGAGTTACTTGATGTGGAATAGAGTTCCATGTAGTCATGGCTCTATTTAGTACTGTGCGCCTTCCATAGTCTGTTCTGGACTCGGGGACTGTGGAGAGACCTCTCGTGGCATGTCTTGGCATGGGTGTCCGAGCTGCGCACCAGTAGTTCAAACAGACAGCTCGGTGCATTCAACATGTCAATACCTCATAAATACAAGCAGTGATGAAGTCAATCTCTCCTCCACTTATGAGCCAAGAGAGATTGACATGCATATTGTTAATATTACCTCTCTGTGTACATTCAAGGGCCAGCCATGCTGCCCTGTTCTGAACCAATTGCAATTTTCCTAAGTCCCTTTTTGTGGCACCTGACCACACGACTGAACAGTAGTCCTGGTGCGACAAAACTAGAGCCTGTAGGACCTGCCTTGTTGACAGTGCTGTCAAGAAGGTACTTAATACTTCTCCCCATCTTAGCTACTGTTGTATCAACATGTTCTGACCATGACAGTTTACAATCCAGGGTAACTCCAAGCAGTTTAGTCACCTCAACTTGCGTAATTTCCACATTATTTATTACAAGATTTAGTTGAGTTTTAGGGTTTAGTGAATGATTTGTCCCAAATGCAATGCTTTTAATTTTCGAAATATTTAGGACTAATTTATTCCTTGCAACCCACTCTAAATCTAACTGCAACTCTTTGGTAAGTGTTGCAGTCATTTCAGTCGCTGTAGTAGCTGACATGTATAGTGTTGAGTCATCCGCATACATAGGCTTTCCTCAAAGCCAGTGGTAATTCATTAGTAAAGATTGAAATAAGTAAATGGGCCTAGACAGCTGCCTTGGGGAATTCCGATTCTACCTGGATTATGTTGGAGAGGCTTCCATTAAAGAACACCCTCTGTGTTCTGTTAGACAGGTAACTCTTTATCCACAATTTAGCAGCAGCAGACAATGATCGAGAATGTCAAAGGCCGCACTGAAGTCTAACAAAACAGCCCCACAATCTTTTTATCATCAATTTCTCTCAGCCAATCATCATCAGTCATTTGTGTAAGTGCTGTGCTTGTTGAATATCCTTGTGTAACGATCTTCTTCATCTGATGAGGAGTATGAAAGATTGGACCAAAACGCAGCGTGGTGTGTCCATTTTAAATTTATTACAAAAACATAGAAAAAAGAACATAGAACGCCCATCCTAGTCACACCCCGGCCTAACCAAAATAGAGAATACAAAGCCACTATGGCCAGGGCGTGACAGTACCCCCCTCCCCAAAGGTGCGGACTCCAGCCGCAAAACCTGACTCCGGCCGCAAAACCTGACTCCGGCCGCAAAACCTGACTCTAAAGGGGATGGTCCGGGTGGGCCTTCTTACGGCAGCAGCTAGGGTGCGGGACGTGGACCCCGCTCCACCTCAGTCTTGGCCCACTTAGACGGAGCCTCTGGACTGAGAGGCGCCTCTGGACTGAGGGGCTGTGATTCTGGCGGCTCCGGAGTGAAGGGCGACTCTGACGGCGCCGGAGTGAAGGGCGACTCTGACGGCACCAGAGGCAGCGAAAGCTGAGCGGCGGCGATATGAGGTAAGGCAGTGCAACAGGCACGAGACGCAGCCCCCCCCAAAAAAATTATCTGGCAGCTCCTGACTGACGGGCGGCTCTGGCCGCTCCTGACTGACGGGCGGCTCTGGCCGCTCCTGACTGACGGGCGGCTCTGGCCGCTCCTGACTGACGGGCGGCTCTGGTCCTTCCTGACTGACCTGCGTCTCGTGCCTGTTGCACTGCCTTACCTCATATCGCCGCCGCTCAGCTTTCGCTGCCTCCAGTTCTTCTTTGGGGCGGCGATATTCCCCAGCCTGACTCCAGAGTCCCTTACCGTCTAGTATCTCCTCTCAAGTCCAGGAGTCCAGAACCCTCTGCTCCTTGTTACCACGCAGCTTGGTCCGTTGGTGGTGGGTGGTTCTATAACGGTTTTCCTCCTCTTCATCTGATGAGGAGTATGAAAGATCGGACCAAAACGCAGCGTGGTAAGTGTTCATTTTAAATTTATTACAACTGGTCACAAAATAACAAACTTGAAACAACGGAAATCGAAACAGTTCTGTATGGTGAAAACACAGACACAGAAAACAACTACCCACAAACCATAATGGGAAAACAGGCTGCCTAAGTATGGTTCTCAATCAGAGACAACGACAGATAGCTGTCCCTGATTGGGACAGCCAAAAACATAGAAATTCAAAAACATAGAAAAAAGAACATAGAACGCCCACCCTAGTCACACCCTGGCCTAACCAAAATAGAGAATAAAAAGCCTCTCTATGGCCAGGGCGTGACACCTTGTTGTCAATTTGTTTACTGTAAAATAGCATTGTATCTGGTCAAACACCATTTCTTCCAAAAGTTGAATAAGGGTTGGTAACAGGCTGATTGGTTGACTATTTGAGCCAGTAAAGGGGGCTTTACTATTCTTAGGCAGCGGAATTATTTTTGCTTCCCTCCAATCCTGAGGCCACAAACTTTCTAGTAGGCTTCAATTTAAGATATGGTAAATAGGAGTGGCAATATTGTCTGCTTTTATCCTCAGTAATTTTCCATCCAAGTTGTCAGACCCCGGTGGCTTGTCATTGTTGATAGACAACAATCATTTACTCACCTCTTCCACAATAACTTTATGGAATTTAAAATGACAATGCTTGTCTTTCATAATTTGGTCAGATATACTTGGATGTGTTGTGTCAGCATCTTTTTCTGGCATGTTATGCCTAAGCTTTCTAATCTTACCAATTAAAAAATCATTAAAGTGGTTCAGTTGGTTTTGTGATGAATGAGCCATCTGTTTCAATGAATGATGGAGCTGAGTTTGACTTTTTTTCCCCAGAATTTCATTTAAGGCACTCCAAAGCTTTTTACTAATATTCTTTATTTCATTTATCTTGGTTTCATAGTGTAGTTTATTCTTCTTTTTATTCAGTTTAATCACTTGATTAGTCAATTTGCAATAAGTTTGCCAATCGGTTGTGCAGCCAGACTTATTTGCCATTCCATTTGCCTCATCCCTCTCAACCATACAATTTTTCAATTCCTTATCAATCCACAGGGATTGAACAGTTTTACAGCCATTTTCTTAATGGGTGCATGCTTATTAGCAACTAGAATAAGCAATTTCATGTCTCTTTGCTCCTCGTTACACACCACGGACCAACAGATATTCTTTACATCAATCAAATAGGAATCACTTCAAAACTTCTTGCATGACCTCTTATACACTATATTAGGCCCAGCCTTTGGAACTTTGGTTTTCCTTGATATGGCTACTATATCGTGATCACTACATCCGATGGATCTGGATAATGCTTTCAAGCAAATTTCTGCAGCATTAGTAAAGATGTGATCAATACATGTTGATGATTTCATTCCTGTGCTGTTTGTAACAAGGTTGAACAAAGTTGCAGGCACTGGTTACAGTTTGAAGCTTTTTCTTGAGTGGGCAGCTTGATGAAAGCCAGTCGATATTTAAATCACCCAGAAATATATACCTCTCTGTTGATATCACATACATTATCAAGCATTTCACACATGTTATCCAGATACTGATTGTGGCCTGAAGTGGTCTTGAGTTCATTCATTATGAACAGGAAAAGAGTGTTCTGTTCTGCTGGGGGTGGTATGTGTCACAGGGTGCCACACTAGTGCATGGACACATATACCCACACACCAAACTCTGAGGGGGAATCAATGATGTGAGGTGGGCTGGGGGGTGGTCCGGAGGGGGGCTAGGCCCCTCTACCATAGATTGGAGAATTTAGAATTTTTCTCAAACACCTGAAACTGTTTTTTCCCCTGCAATCTAGAGCCATAATCATTCTGCTTAAAATGGAACTGACATCATTTTAGTAACATTAAATCTGATTATAATCTGTTAATATACACCCCCAGGAATAATATAATTTTAGATCATTAGAACACATTTATCAAAAGCCACAAAATACACTTGAATGGTTTTCTGCAAATAAGTCCTCTTACATTTGGGCACTTCAAAAGGTAAGCTCTCTCTCTCCCTCAGTTGCCTATGCACACCAACTAGCTAATGCTAGCCAGAGCGAGATGAGCTAAAATCTAACGAGGTAACATTAGATAAACCCTCTCAAACTTTTTCACCTAGTTGGCCATCAAAATTGCACTGATAAACAATGGGGAATCGTAGCCTGCTCGTCCTTCTGCAGCTTGCCTGAGAATGCATGCTTGTACCCACCCATGTTTTGACAACTGAATGGGAACTTGCCTGCCTACCAGCCAATTTGCCAAATACATTGGGTTGACAACTAAGAGATATGCTAACTGTGAATAACAGTCATTCAAGTTCAGCATCGCTAGCTAGCAAAGCGGTTCACATTTCTTGCTAGCTAACCAAATGACACCTGCATATCTACCTGTAGCCACTGAAAAATTATATGAGGGGGAAAAGTTGGTAACTCACTCACTTCCTCCAATGACATGACATTTTTTTTAGCTTGCTAAATAAATAGGTAGGTATATATATATAGATACGCTAGCCCAAGGGTGTCAAACTCAATCAATCGCACGAGCCATACTGAAAAAACACAACGAATTCAAGGGCCAGACGTAGCCAATGTTTAGTTTTTTTAATGTGCAAGTAGCCATTGTTTTAATTTAAAAAATATTCCCTTTCTAATGTCCACTTAGGATGCTGTATATAGCATTTTAACATATTAAAACAAAAGAAGAGATAAATGATATTTGATATGCTTGCAGATGTACAAACATTTAGCACTGCATGGATCACCGGTGCGATTGAATGCAGCATTGCTGCATGGTGCACTCACAATGTATTGTCGTTGGGTAGCCAGCCGAGGCTACAGCTCAAATGTTTCTGTAATAGGCCTACATGTTTGTCCTTTGCATGGTGTTTTGTTGCAGGTTATGTTTTTTGGTTATTGTCAAGCCAACTTTAAATACCGAATCCAGAAGCCAGACTGCAACATTTTAGTAGCATAGCTAGGACTGTGGCATGTGTCAGCAGCAATTTAAGTCAAACTCACTGATGCCGCATCAGGCTGTAACTTCATAAAGTAGA
>NC_048583.1:10922631-11002631 GCF_013265735.2 Oncorhynchus mykiss | reverse complement strand
AAGAGAGAAAGAAAGAAAGAAAGAAAGAAAGAAAGAAAGAAAGAAAGAAAGAAAGAAAGAAAGAAAGAAAGAAAGAAAGAAAGAAAGAAAGAAAGAAAGAAAGAAAGAGGGGTTGGCAGAGATAGAAAGAGAGAGAAAGAGGGGCAGAGAGAGAGAGGGCGAGAGAGCGAGAGAGAGGCCACCACTCATCTTGGACTCACATCCTGATCCTGACCTGTGTGCAAGTGGATGTCAAGCCGCCACATTTTCCAACTGGACTGTGGTCAAGAGCAACACAATTTGGGGTTTGGCAGGCGACTCACAGAGCGTGATTGAGCCCTGGTGGCCAGTGGCTGACGGATTAGAGGGAGAGAAGGAAAAGGGAGAGGTAGATGAGAGGATGGGAGGAGGATTGAACTGACGCGCCAGCTACATTATGGAGTTGGGGCTATGTAGCCTCCTACCACAGAACATAATACTACTACCCAGTTTTTATTACGGGGCATTTACAATATATGAAGCATTATGCAAAGTACAGCCATGCTCTGTGACTGCTAACGTGCTGTGAAATCATCAGTGACACAAAGATCACGAGGAGAGACCAAAGTTGCCTAAACCAAATGGTAGATCAACACCGTGTCTGCCAGCTGTAAGCTAAAGCTCGTGTGTAAATGCTTCATAAATCCTACTTCACTTGGTCATGCCGTTGTTCTGCATGTTTAACTAATGCTTTGTTGAGTTGACATTCCACGTGCTTACAGTCAGTGGCTAAGGAGCACTAAAGACCAACGAGGATGAGAGGGGAGGAGGAGGGTCGATACAGTACATGATACTAGCGTGGGTACGGCAGCATTTCACGACGCGGAAAGACAACATGCCTATTGTAAGATCTTCTGCGGTCGACACTCTTTCTGTCTTTTTGAAGCGTTAGTTAAAGAAAGAACAACTACTTCTAAACGCTTCCAGATACCACGCCGAGGACTTCTTTCAGCCTAGGCTATTATTAAACGTAGATTTTTAAGGTCTGCTGCTCTCATTTTGGAGGATTGGAAAGGACGAGGCTGTAAATGGAACAACGTACAGTGGGATGTGTAAAGGCTGGATGGAGAGATGCTGTTACTGTGTGAGACCTTGTGTGGTTCCTCTCCGCTCCCTGTTCTATTCTTTATTAGAACTAACTTTTAGCGTGTTTTTGAGGCCATTATTTTAAACATTACTCACTGGGCAACGACCTCAGACGTTCTAATTCAGATTTAGACCCCTGAAAGGGAATATAGACAAACCAATGTGTTGCCACCCCTAAAATGATTAGTCATTTGTAATGTTGCATCATATACTGTATAGCCTTGTTCTGCCGTTGTAATGCAATGTCTATCTACAGTTTAACCATTAGCATCCATCCAGGACAAACAATGCCGACTGACAACATCCCTGAAACTCTACTCTAGGCTATAATGTGTGCCTGTTTGTGTGTGTGTGTGTGTGTGTGTGTGTGTGGCTGAACCCCTGGAGGCTGAATCGGCAGCAGTAGTGCGATGAGACAGGCATGTAAAGAATGAGTCTCCCTCCCCAGGGGCCAGGCAGTGATCTGTGACTGCAGACACTAGAGAACCACCACACTGCAGGGTCAACCGCCCTGTCAGCCCCATCACACCTCAGACGTCCTGGGCCCAGTCGGCCCTCTACGCTACTGGGGCCTGAGGACCTGTCCTGTCCACACTAGATATGGGTCAGCCGAGTCACGAGATAGCACTCTCAACAGAGGGGGAGGTATCCTCTTGAGTGATATGACTGGTGTGTATGTGTGTGTGTGTCTCAGTGTGTGTCTACTGTCCACAACAAGAAGCCAGGTGGTCCTGAGAGAGAAAGAGGAGGACATTTGAATGTGCTGGTCACCAGACCCCAATGCCCTGGCCCTGATACTCCTGTACTACTATGTGAAGCCTGCATGGCCATAGGACTGACTCCTGGTCCCATACTCAGAAAGTGTCTCAGAGGAGGAGTGCTGATCTAAGATCAGGTCTTCCCTTTTTATGTAATCTTATTCATTGTGATCTAATAGACTTTGTGAATACGGGCCCTAATCGCCGTGTTCAGGGGGGAAACCTAACCCCTCTTCACTCCCCGTGGCTGCAGCTGCCTCCTCCTCTCCTCCTGTCCTCCTCTCCTCCTCCTCCTCCTCTCCCACAGGACCGACCCCAGGCTTCTTTTACACACCCCACTGCTTTGTTCCGGGGCCCTACTGAACATTATCGCTACAACAACCTTTTGGACAGAAACCTGAGTCCATGAAATCTTACAGCGTGGGACAGGGTGGGACAGGGTGGGCTCGTACGCATAAGGCCCACTACACAGGATTCTGATGAGTAAAAACAAGAAGTGCCAAACTGCATCGCAGTCCTCATGATGTATTCTTAACCTCCACTGTGGCCCCCCACAGGCTTTATATAGACCACCAGCTCACCAGAACTATTTTAATCGGAGTTACTTATTTGATACAGACCTGCTACAGTCAAAAGCATCTCCTCTCCTGTCAGTGGCGACTGATGACGCAGGGATTGGGGGGGACGAGGGTTGGAGGGTGACCCAGGACAGCGTGTAATAATGGCCTGTCATTTTTCATCCACATTCCGTGGGCTGCATGATCAGGCCCAGAGCCTGAACAGACATGGACCTGACACACAGTGTAGAAATACATCAGTGGGGTTAAAGAGCCACACAAGACCCTGCACCGTGATTACACACAGAGCTGACGGATCACATTCTCTACGAAGTGTGTGTGAGTGTGTGTGAGTGTGTGTGTGTGTGCGTGCGTGCGTGTGCGCGTGTGCATGCGTGCGTGTGCGCGTGTGTGTGTGTGTGTGTGTGTGTGTGTGCGTGTGTGTGTATGTGTGCGCGCGCGCGTGTGTGTGTGTGTGTGTGTGTGTGTGTGTGCTGCTCTGGATCAGGCTACCCTTCTGAAGTTATTAGAATGGAGTTTCAGGCTTTTCCCATTCATCTCCATATCCAACAACGACAGGGACTTTGTTCTCCGCGGAGTATGTCTTGTACCATCAGGACACATTTCATGCTGTTTGGGAGAGAAAGTCAAGCACACGAGGCTGCCCCAGAGGGCCTTCGGGAGGCTGGGGACCCCCCCCCCCCCCTCAAATTCGATCACTGGTCTGTCTAATCAGAGACAGCTTAGCTTTGTGGATGGAAACTAGCCGCAAACCTCATCTTCAAATGGCTGCTGCCTTTTCTGGAGGCCCCGCTGTTGAATAAGAGCAGGATAATGTCTTTACTGTACTCCTCATGGCCACACAACCAACAGAGAACGGACCACACAACCAACAGAGAACGGACCACACAACACAACAGAGAACGGACCACACAACCAACAGAGAACGGACCACACAACACAACAGAGAACGGACCACACAACCAACAGAGAACGGACCACACAACACAACAGAGAACGGACCACACAACCAACAGAGAACGGACCACACAACCAACAGAGAACGGACCACACAACACAACAGAGAACGGACCACACAACCAACAGAGAACGGGCCACACAACCAACAGAGAACGGGCCACACAACACAACAGAGAACGGACCACACAACCAACAGAGAACGGACCACACAACACAACAGAGAACGGACCACACAACCAACAGAGAACGGACCACACAACCAACAGAGAACGGACCACACAACCAACAGAGAACGGACCACACAACCAACAGAGAACGGACCACACAACCAACAGAGAACGGACCACACAACCAACAGAGAACGGACCACACAACCAACAGAGAACGGACCACACAACCAACAGAGAACGGACCACACAACCAACAGAGAACGGACCACACAACACAACAGAGAACGGACCACACAACCAACAGAGAACGGACCACACAACCAACAGAGAACGGACCACACAACCAACAGAGAACGGACCACACAACACAACAGAGAACGGACCACACAACCAACAGAGAACGGACCACACAACCAACAGAGAACGGACCACACAACCAACAGAGAACGGACCACACAACCAACAGAGAACGGACCACACAACCAACAGAGAACGGACCACACAACCAACAGAGAACGGGCCACACAACCAACAGAGAACGGACCACACAACCAACAGAGAACGGGCCACACAACCAACAGAGAACGGACCACACAACCAACAGAGAACGGACCACACAACCAACAGAGAACGGACCACACAACACAACAGAACGGAATGGAACAGTAAGCGGTTTCTCATACACCAACTGACCGACTGACTGACTGGCCGACTGACTGACCGACCAACTGACCAATTGACTGACGGACTGACTGACTGAACTAAAACCCGCTTCTTTTGAGTGACAGTACACATCTCAGGAGGTGGGCGACCGACATGTCAAAATGTGAGATACCATTGCATGATGAATTAGGGTGTAATACAATATCTCCCACTACCACCACCACCCCTCTCTCTCTCTCTCTCTCTCTCTGTCGGTCAGACACATGGATTTCTGCCCATGGCAGTGAAAACATGGAGGAGGTGAGAGCTGGAGCCAAGTGGTTGTTGAGAGATGCAGTAATGAGACATAATGAGTGGAGAAGATGGCCACTGGCAGCCTTCGGTGCTGAAACAGATCCAATATGGAGGACAGAGAGCTGATTTAATAACAGATAAGAGTGACCCAGGATGGAGGTGATAAAAGATGTCGTCCGGGTGTTTGGGGGACACTTACTCCGGTTGAGACAGACAGACAGACAGACAGACAGGCAGGCAGGCAGGCAGGCAGGCAGGCAGGCAGGCAGGTAGACAGACAGACAGACAGACAGACAGACAGACAGACAGACAGACAGACAGACAGACAGACAGACAGACAGACAGACAGACAGACAGACAGACAGACAGACAGACAGACAGACAGACAGACAGACAGACAGACAGACAGACAGACAGACAGACAGTTTGAGTTGTAGAGATGAAGAGATAGAGAGAAAGAGAATGAGAGAGAAAGAGAATAAGAGAGAAAGAGAATGAGAGAGAAAGAGAATGAGAGAGAAAGAGAATGAGAGAGAAAGAGAATAAGAGAGAAAGAGAATAAGAGAGAAAGAGAATAAGAGAGAAAGAGAATGAGAGAGAAAGAGAATGAGAGAGAGCGATACAGAGAGCAAAGAGATGGAAAGAGACATAAAGCAGAGAGGGGGAATAAGAGAGAAAGAGAGAGATGCAGAGAAAGCAGAGATATAGGGTGGAATGAGAGAGATAGATAAAGAGAGAGAGACAGCGAGAGAGAAGAGAGAAGTGTGTGGTGACACAGAGCCGACCACAACGCATAGCAGACGGCAATCATGGCATGTCACAGCCTGGCCTTCAGCTTGTTTAGATATCATTAGGTAGGCTCTGCTTTGATTGCCTGAATCTCTGCTGCTGACAACACACACAGGCTGGGACAGAGAGGGAGTGTATAAAGTAGCTTTGCATGTGTTTGTTCGGCAGCCCTGAGACACTGGGTGCTGCGCTGTGCTCTACCACCCTGTTCCCTATATAGTGCACTACTTTTGACCGGAGCCTATAGGGAATAGGCTGCCATTTGGGACACAGCCTTAATGTCAGTGGGCCTGGAGAAATGTATTTAAAAAAACAACCCTGAAGAGATATGATCTGTCCTCTCTACGCTGCCCATACATTATTTTAAATGACTTTACCACTTCAAACCAGAGCTGTCGAGGGGGTCGGCTCCTGACTGAGTTTCTTAACAAAAGCAGAACAGACAGAAGACAAAACAACCAGCATGTATAGATAGATTCCTGACGCGGTGATAGCATCGTGCCTAAAACCTATATAAGAGCAGCTATTTTCTCCTCAGATACAAGTCGTGGTCTCTGAGTAGACGACGTCACCGGCAAATTAAACAGTAATCAGCTCACTGATGCCCTTAAACCTCCAGGCTAGGCTATTACTAAACATGGAAAAAGAAATCAGCAGTTCCTTCCTTCTCCTGGCCTCCCCTTGTGATTATCACTCTGTGTGGAAGCGTTCCTTTTGTTCTCAATTGTAACTCAGCAATAAGCCGGCCTACTTATTACACTGGTAATGATAGATGGCTGCTCTGACGGAGTACACAGAGGCTACCTACACCGGCAATACCATGCCAGGGCAATTGGGTCCACATTTAAAGCATGTCAAGGGTAAAATTGGTCCGTAGCTACTCATTACAAAGTGGTGTAAAGTCTAATTTGGGTCCAGCCGTGGTGGCTGGGTGGTTGGTCTATAGACTATGGAGTCTGTTCTGCTCTCTCTCTATCTAAGCAGACGTATCACTGTACGAAATGAAACAAATGTGCGTATTTCTGTCAATGGTGGACAATCAGAATTGGAGTGACAGGGGGACAGGCGAAGAGACATTCTCTCCCAGGGTTGTTTTTCTATTGTCCCACCAATAAACAGGCTTGGACGGAGAAAGCCCAGTCAGCTGACTTCGAGGGCTAGATGTCTGTGGATATTTTCCTTTACAAGAAATGGATATGAACAGGGCATGAAACAATACACAGACCGTCTGAAAAACCTAGAGCCCAAAGTATTCCATCAATCTGAATTGCTTCCTGGAAGGTAGCTACAGATGTAGGATCTTCATTTGATCCCTCTTTTGTTACTGAGAATGTTCCTGCACTGCAGGGAATGCAAACTTGTAGTGTGTTTGAGTTTTAAAAAGGCTTCTAAAGTTTGTAATTTCCACTTTGAAATATCAGACTTTATTTGTCCTAACGAAAAATGTATCAACCCCTACAAAAATATTAATACATTATAATCCACATAATAATTCACATTTCCTGTTGCTGAAGGATTATTTTCCTACTGTAGCAAACTGGCTCCAATTAAGATCCTACATCTGCAGCTAGCATCTCTGCCTGCACTCAATCTGTCACGCAGAGAGCTAAATTATGATGTCAAAGACAACCTCTTAAAGTCATCATCGAAAAAAACCAAAACAAAGAGCAGGCCCCACGTCAGCAAGGCAAATATCTAAGAAAACAACAGTCTTTCACTTCTCTCACCATAAAACAGCTCTCTCTCTCTCTCTCTCTGGCTCTGTATCTCTCTCTCTCTCTCTCTCTCTCTCTCTCTCTCTCTCTCTCTGGCTCTGTATCTCTCTCTCTCTCTCTCTCTCTCTCTCTCTCTCTGTTTCTCTCTCTCTCTCGCTCTCTCTCTGTTTCTCTCTCTCTCTCGCTCTCTCTCTGTCTCTCTCTCTTGGCCCAGAGAAGTTATTAATGCTGAGTGTTCATTACAGCTGTTCAAACACCGGCTGGCTAAATGACCCGTGGTTTAGGAAAACACGCAGATCTACACCGGCAGTATGTGCTAAAATAATCTGAAGGGGAGCATAATAACGTTTGTCATAACTCACGAGATGCTGCTAGGGCCCACGGCTGAGAGGGATAGGAGGTGGGAGAGAGGGAGGGATGGAGGGGAGAGAAGAGAAGGGACAAGAGGGGCTGGTGGAGCGAGGGATGGATGGAAGGATGGAGAGAGACGACAGGCTCTGAGAGTAGACAGAGACACACCAGGCCCACAAACCCCAACAGGCAGCTGTTCGCACCACGCAGGAGGAGGACAGAATGAAGTCGAGACTACAGCCTTCCTCTCTCTCTCTCGCTCTCTCTCTCTCTCTCTTGCTCTCTCTCTCTCTCTCTCTCTTCAAAGTCCTTGTTGCATCTATTGAGGAGGTCCAGTAGATCAGAGAGAGGGGTCTCTCTTCTGGGGCCGATGAGCGGGGGCCAAAAATAGTGTGGGAGAGCTCTTTCTCTCTCTCTCTCTCTCCCTCTCTCTCTCTATCTATCTCTCTCTCCCTCTCTCTCTCTCTCTCTCTCTCTCTCCCTTTCTCTCTCTCTCTCTCTCTCTCTCGCTCTTTCGCTGTCCCTCACCCTATGACTCATCTGAGAGTGCATGTGGTAATAAACATGAGATGGTCTGCCACCATCATGGCTGAAACCACATAGCATAGATGGCTGGCCAAAAACAAACCAGCCCTCAAAGGGACCAGTGGGATGGAAGGGGTGGGGTTGGAAGCTGGGGGGCGCGTGGATGTGTCACACTTGGAACTCTCTAGCATTACCAATCCCTTCCAGGGAGAGAGAGAGGGACAGACAGAGAGAGAGTGAGAAAGAGAAGAGAGAGAGAGAGAGAGAGAGAGAGAGAGAGAGAGAGACAGGAGCCACTCCCCTATATTCCAGTTTGAAGAGGGTTGAAAAGGGTCTGCAGTGGAACAGTGTCACTGTCCTCTCTCTCTCTCTCTTTCTCTCTCTCTCTCTCTTCTGTGTTTTGTCTCTCAAGGTGGTGGTGATGGAGATCCACTCTCTTGCTAATAAGTGAACTGCTGTGGGACGTCCTCAGTCAACTATAATGGGGCCCAATTGGCCCCATGACACTAAGTTATGCTGTTCACACATCAATTAATTCAACTCCATTTCTCCACAAACAAAACGGCCAATTCATATATCACCACAAACCGTACAAAGCAAATAAATGCCATCACCATTCATGTACACTGTATGTTTTTGAGTTAATGTTATTTGCCTGAAGAGCGTTTCTCCACACTACAAAGTTAGTCTTTACATTTCGCTATAGGATGATTTATGTGTGTAGAGTGGGGTGTGAGTGAGAGGTCATTTACTGTAGGGCTGTATAGTACTGCTATAAGCACCACCCAATGATGAACTGTATACAGTTTAACACTGAAAAACATAATAATATGTTTTGTTAGTGTGTGCATGGTGGTGGTGTGTGTGTGTATGTGTGAGTGAGTGAGTGAGTGAGTGAGTGAGTGAGTGAGTGTGTAGGTGCGTGTGAGTGAGTGAGTGTGTGAGTGTGTACTGTATGTGTGAGTGAGTGAGTGAGTGAGTGAGTGTGTGAGTGTGTGTGTGTTTGGGGGGGGGCTGGACTGTGGGGCTATTACCACATTGCCAGACATGGTGAGTACCTTGCTGCTGCATGAGACTGCTGGGGTGCTGCTCTGCTGGGTGGACTCATTACACACTGTGTGGGCCCTGATTACATCCCAAATACATAGGGAATAGGGTAACACTCCTTGGGCCACAATACCTACACTCCTTGGGCCACAATACCTATTTTGCCAATTGGCCTGGACCCCTTCTATTGCCGATACGGAGCCCCGCCGATCCGTCATGACTGGACTGCCAACGTAATCCGCCCAAGCGGGTTTTAAAATAGGCTCCTTCATCGCGACGTCCTCTGAATGCCAATCTGCTAGCCGCGGCCCGCTAGCTGTCTAGAGCATACCGGACTGTTAACTGAAGAGGTCCATCAGCCAATTTTTTGGGGCTTCTTTACCTATTTTGCCAATTGGCCTGGACGCTTTTACTACACGGACCCCTGCTAATCCATCACGACTGGTCTGCCGACGTAACCGCAAGAGGTGGCTACAACAGACTTCTTCCATCGCGACGTCCCTCTAAGGACCTTCTGCTAGCCTGGTAGCCCAGGCCCGTTATCTGTCTGAATCGCCGTGTCTCCAGCCCGCCCAGCTACTCACTGGACCCTATGATCACTTGGCTACGCATGCCTCTCCCTAATGTCAATATGTATTGTCCATTGCTGTTTTGGTAAGTGATTATTGTCTTATTTCACTGTAGAGCCTCTAGCCCTGCTCAATATGCCTCATCTAACCCTTTTGTCCCACCTACAACACATGCGGTGACCTCACCTGCTTTAAATGATGTCTCTAGAGACAATACCTCTCTCATCGTCACTCTATGCCTAGGTTTACCTCCACTGTATTCACATCCTACCATACCTTTGTCTGTACATTATGCCTTGAATCTATCCTTCCGTGCCCAGAAACCTGCTCCGTTTTCTCTGTTCCGAACGTACTAGATGACCAGTTCTTATAGCCCTTAGCCGTACCCTTATCCTACTCCTCCTCTGCTCCTCTTGTGATGTAAAGGTTAATCCAGGCCCTGCAGTGCCTAGCTCCACTCCCATTCCGCAGGTGCTCTCATTTGTTGACTTCTGTAACCTTAATAGCCTTGGTGTCATGCATGTTAACATTAGAAGCCTGTAAGTTTGCTTTATTCACTGCTTTAGCACACTCAGCCAACCCGGATGTCCTAGTCATGTCTGAATCCTGGCTTAGGAAGGCCACCAAAAACCCTGAAATGTCCATCCCTAATTCTAACACTTTCCAACAAGATAGAACTGCCAAAGGGGGCGGAGTTGCAATCTACTGCAGAGATAGTTTGCAGAGTTCTGTCTTACTATCCAGGTCTTACTATCCAAAAACAAGTCTCTCACCATTGCCGCTTGCTATAGACCAGCTTCTGCCCCCAGCTGTGCCCTGGACACCATATGTGAATTGATTGCCCCCCATCTATCTTCAGAGCTCGTGCTGTTAGGTGGCCTAAACTGGGACATGCTTAACACCCCGGCCATCCTACAATCTAAGCTTGATGCCCTCAATCTCACACAAATTATCAATGAACCTACTAGGTACAGCCCCAAATCCGTAAACACAGGCACCCTCATAGATACCATCCTAACCAACCTGCCCTCCAAATACACCTCTGCTGTCTTCAACCAGGATCTTAGCGATCACTGCCTCATTGCTTGCGTCCATAATGGGTCTGCGGTGAAACGACCACCCCTCACCACTGTCAAACGCTCCCTAAAACACTTCAGCGAGCAGGCCTTTCTAATCGACCTGGCCCGGGTATCCTGGAAGGATATTGACCTCATTCCGTCAGTAGAAAATGCCTGGTAATTCTTTAAAAGTGCTTTCCTCACAATCTTAAATAAGCATGCCCCATTCAAAAAATGTAGAACCAGGAACAGATATAGCCCATGTTTCACTCCAGACCTGACTGCCCTTGACCAGCACAAAAACATCCTGTGACGTACTGCATTAGCATCGAATAGCCCCATGCAACTTTTCAGGGAAGTTAGGAACAATATACACATGCAGTTAGGAAAGCAAAGGCTAGCTTTTTCAAACAGAAATTTGCATCCTTCAGCACAAACTCCAAAAGGTTCTGGGACACAGTAAAGTCCATGGAGAATAAGAGCACCTCCTCCCAGCTGCCCACTGCACTGAGGCTAGGAAACACTGTCACCACCGATAAATCCACGATAATTGAGAATTTCAATAAGCATTTTTCTACGACTGGCCATGCTTTCCACCTGGCCACCCCTACCCTGGTCAACAGCCCTGCACCCCCCACAGCAACTTTCCCAAGCCTCCCCATTTCTCCTTCACCCAAATCCAGGTAGCTGATGTTCTGAAAAAGCTGCAAAATCTGGACCCCTACAAAGCAGCAGGACTAGACAATCTGGACCCTCACTTTCTAAAATGATCACCCGAAATTGTTGCAATCCCTATTACTAGCCTGTTCAACCTCTCTTTCATATCGTCAAAGATCCCCAAAGATTGGAAAGCTGCCACAGTCATCCCCCTCTTCAAAGGGGGAGACACTCTAGACCCAAATTGCTACAGACCTATATCTATCTAAGGTCTTCGAAAGCCAAGTTAACAAACAGATCACCGACCATTTCGAATCCCACCGTACCTTCTGGTTTCAGAGCTGGTCATAGGTGCACCTCAGCCACGCTCAAGGTCCTAAACAATATCATAACTTCCATCGATAAGAGACAATACCGTGCAGCTGTATTCATAGAGCTGGCCAAGGCTATAGACTCTGTCAATCACCACATTCTTATCGGCGGACTCAACAGCCTTGGTTTTTAATTTGACTGCCTCGCCTGGTTCACCAACTACTTCTCAGACAGAGTTCAGTGTGTCAAATCAGAGGGCCTGTTGTCCGGACCTCTGGCAGTCTCTATGGGGGTGCCACAGGGTTCAATCCTCGGGCCGACTCTTTTCTCTGTATATATCAATGATGTCGCTCTTGCTGCTGGCGATTCTCTGATCCACCTCTATGCAGACGACACCATTATGTATACTTCTGGCTCTTCTCTGGACACTGTGTTAACTAACCTCAAGACAAGCTTCAATGTCGTACAACTCTACTTCCGTGGCCTCCAACTGCTCTTAAATGCAAGTTAAACTAAATGCATGCTCTTCAACCGATCACTAACAGCACCTGCCCCCCAGTCCAGCATCACTACTCTGGACGGTTCTGACTTAGAATATGTGGACATCTACAAATACCTAGGTGTCTGGTTAGACTGTAAAGTCTCCTTCCAGATTCACATTAAGCATCTCCAATCCAAAGTTAGGTCCGGGAGGTCCGTGGGGCGATGCACAATTGGCCTAGCGTCGTCCGGGTTAGGGAGGGTTTGGCCGGTAGGGATATCCTTGTCTCATCGCGCACTAGCGACTCCTGTGGCGGGCCGGGCGCAGTGCACGCTATCCAGGTCGCCAGGTGCACGGTGGTTCCTCCGACACATTGGTGCGGCTGGCTTCCGGGTTGGATGCGCGCTGTGTTAAGAAGCAGTGCAGCTTGGTTGGGTTGTGTTTCGGAGGACGCATGACTTCGTCTCTCCCGAGCCCGTACAGGAGTTGTAGCGATGAGACAAGATAGTAACTATTTAACAATTGGATACCACGAAATTGGGGAGAAAAGGGGGTAAAATTAAAATATATATATATTTAAAAGACAACAAAAAAAATACTATTTTTGTTTTTTCCATGTGTAACTCTGTGCTGTTGTTTGTGTCGCACTGCTTTGCTTTATCTTGGCCAGGTCGCAGTTGTAAATGAGAACTTGTCCTCAACTAGCCAACCTACATTTTTTTATAAAAAAATAGTGCCCTAAATAGGGCAACATAGGGAATAGGGACACAGAGCCTGACTCTGAGGCTGTAGGACTGAGGCACTGAGGGCCAGGCGGGGTGGGTAGAGGTAGGGGTAGGGGCGTAAAGGTGAGGTGGAGGAGAACCCTACGACACGCCCACTACAAGCAGCTGACCTGTTGTATAATGACTTCTGGGGTTGTGGAATGCTGCTCCTAATGATGACTGAGGTGATAGTGGTTTTACCCCTCTCTCTCACACACGCATACACACAGAGAAGGAAACACACACACATACGCATGCACGCACACACACACTCTCACACACACTCTCACATACGCATGCACACACTCTCACACACACACTCTCACACACACTCTCACGCACAAACACACACACACACACACACACACACACACACACACACACACACACACACACACACAAACACACACACACACACACACACACACACACACACACACACACACACACACACTAAAACACACACAGCAAAAACAGAGAGATACATCCCTACTGTGAGTAATGTCCACAATGGAGAACATCTATATCCCCTGCAGTTGCTTTACTAATACACATTGCTGTGTGTCACAATCTGTCATCTCCACCACACTGTACAAGACTATCATATGGTCATCTTATGTAAATGAATTGGTATTCAGTTGACACTGCATGTCTTTAAACATACTGCATGTCTTTAAACATACTGCATGTCTTTAAACATACTGCATGTCTTTAAACATACTGCATGTCTTTAAACATACTGCATGTCTTTAAACATACTGCATGTTTTTAAACATACTGCATGTCTTTAAACATACTGCATGCTGCACTGGCCTACTGGCATGCTGTCAATGACCTCATCTTGTATTAAAAGATGTTACCAACCAACAGAGAAAAAACACCACCAGTCAGTGTAGCCAGATCCAAGCCCCAGCCAGTCATCCAGCCAGTCAGCCAGCCAGTCACCCAGCCAGTCAGCCAGCCAGTCATCCAGCCAGTCATCCATCCAGTCAGCCAGCCAGCCATCCAGCCAGTCATCCTGCAAGTCAGCCAGCCAATCATCCAGCCAGTCATCCAGCCAGTCATCCAGCCAGTCATCCATCCAGTCATCCAGCCAGTCAACCAGCCAGTAATCCAGCAAGTCAGCCAGCCAGTCATCCAGCCAGTCATCCATCCAGTCAGCCAGCCAGTCATCCAGCCAGTCATCCAGCCAGTTATCCAGCCAGTCAGTCAGTCAGTCATCCAGCCAGCCATCCAGCCAGTTATCCTGCAAGTCAGCCAGCCAATCATCCAGCCAGTCATCCAGCCAGTCATCCAGCCAGTCATCCAGCCAGTCATCCAGCCAGTCAACCAGCCAGTAATCCAGCAAGTCAGCCAGTCAGTCATCCAGCCAGTCATCCAGCCAGTCAGCCAGCCAGCCAGTCATCCAGCCAGTCATCCAGCCAGCCAGCGAGCCAGTCAGTCAGTCATTCAGCTAGTCATCCAGCCAGTCATCCAGCCAGTCATCCAGCCAGTCATCCAGCCAGTCAGTCAGTCAGTCATCCAGCCAGTCATCCAGCCAGTCATCCAGCCAGTCAGCCAGCCAGTCAGCCAGCGAGCCAGTCAGTCAGTCATCCAGTCAGTCAGTCAGTCATCCAGCCAGCCAGCCAGCCAGCCAGCCAGCCAGCCAGCCAGCCAGCCACTACTAGAGCCAGATCAGACCTGGACATCTGGGGGAGAAACAGGCCAAATCTCTCTCTGTTGTTCTCTCCTATTACTTCTATCCCTCTATCTATCTGTTCTCCAGAGCCTGGTTACATCATCCACAGGCAGTGTTCTGCACATTTCAATAACACTGCCACTGAAATCTCTCTCCCATTAGCTCCCAGAGAGAAAGAGAGAGAGGGGGAGAGGGGGACGAGAGATCAATGAGGGAGGGGGGCAATTAAAACGGGAATATAAATCAAGAAATCAGCGAGTTGGTGAAGGAGGGGGTGTGTGAATGTGAACTGTGAAAAGAGGGGATATTAAACATTTGTAAGGTGCCAATCAGCATCCAACCCATGGATGGAGAGAGCTTTCTGCCCCCTCCGCCCCCACCCCCACATCCTCTCCTCTGTGTGTGTGTGTACGGGAGGGAGGTTGGTTGTAATCCTCCTCAGTGGATGTGTAGTGGGTACGGGAGGGAGGTTGGTTGGTTGGTTGGTTGTAATCCTCCTCAGTGGATGTGTAGTGGGTACGGGAGGGAGGGAGGTTGGTTGTAATCCTCCTCAGTGGATGTGTAGTGGGTACGGGAGGGAGGTTGGTTGTAATCCTCCTCAGTGGATGTGTAGTGGGTACGGGAGGGAGGGAGGTTGGTTGTAATCCTCCTCAGTGGATGTGTAGTGGGTACGGGAGGGAGGTTGGTTGTAATCCTCCTCAGTGGATGTGTAGTGGGTACGGGAGGGAGGGAGGTTGGTTGTAATCCTCCTCAGTGGATGTGTAGTGGGTACGGGAGGTTGGTTGGTTGTAATTCTCCTCAGTGGATGTGTAGTGGGTACGGGAGGGAGGGAGGTTGGTTGTAATCCTCCTCAGTGGATGCGTAGTGGGTACGGGCGGGAGGTTGGTTATAATCCTCCTCAGTGGATGTGTAGTGGGTACAAGAGGGAGGGAGGATGGTTGGTTGTAATCCTCCTCAGTGGATGTGTAGTGGGTACGGGAGGGAGGGAGGGAGGTTGGTTTTAATCCTCCTCAGTGGATGTGTAGTGGGTAAGCGCTGTGTTGACTCTCATTTCAAGCCCCATTCAGACAACGGGGGCCCGGGTCCCACAGCCCAGCCATAGCAGACATTTTTGTGGTGGAATCATTAAACCCACGTGCAGCTCTCTTTCTGTGGTCACTGGGGGTCGTGCTCTTCTGCCTTTAGCTGAATAAATCATAAAGTTTACCGGGGACCACACAAGAAGAAGCCCCAGCACCAGCCCCAGCCAGGCACAAGACACATGAACACAGCCCCAGACCTTGTTCTTTTTCAGGGAAGAAAACACCAGAGAGGCAGAGAGAGAGAGAGAGAGAGTGAGAGAGAGAGAGAGAGAGGCAGAGAGAGAGACAGAGACAGAGACAGAGACAGAGAGAGAGAGAGAGAGAGAGAGAGAGAGAGAGAGAGAGAGAGAGAGAGAGAGAGAATAGAATAGGCTGAGGAGAATGTACAATATATAAAAATACAATGAAATACAGAGAGAAAAGGGATGATGAGAGGAAAAGAGAAAAACAAAATGAAAGCCACAGAATCAGCGAGATGTCAACAACATTTGCTAGTAACATCAATTCTGTTACATAGTAAAAGGAAAAAAAGGAAACATGTTCTAGCCAGGCTCAGGAGCATCATAAAGACGGATCCCTCCCTCCTCTCCCCAGACTCAGTTTGCATCCCGAATGGCACCTTATACCCTATGTAGTGCACTACTTCTGGCCAGAGCCCTATGGGCCCGCGTCAAAAGAAGTGCACTATAAAGGGAATAGGGTGCCATTTGGGATGCATATTGAGTCAGTCAGAGAGCCAGACATCTGACCGGAGGAGGAGGAAGCACTGCACTGTCCTGTCTGAGTAGCCGCACAGCCTGTGTTTGTTTGTTTGTGTGTGTGTGTGTGTGTGTGTGTGTGTGTGTGTGTGTGTGTGTGTGTGTGTGTGTGTGTGTGTGTGTGTGTGTGTGTGTGTGTGTGTGTGTGTGTGTGTTTGTGTGTGTGTGTGTGTGTGGCGGCCCAATTATGCCGTACACCACTAAAACAGATCCTGTTTATAAGCACCACAACATCCTGTGCAATACCCAAGGAGCTCTGGGATTGGGGGGGGGGGGGGGGGCTACCCCCTTGTCGGCTGTGTGAACTGATGATACAGTGAGGTTGGGAGTGACAGCTTCCCGTCAACTAGGAAACCAGATAAAGACCATTACTCTGAATCCAAACTGTTGCCATCAGACACTGAACATAAGACAGCAACATCCATCAATTGTGGTGAATGTGACTCAACATCAGCACAAAAAGACATTAATAAGATAGGATGCTATGTACTTTACCACCCAAGAGCCAACACACAGTACCCATCACAACCAGCAGCCAATGACTCATGTGAAAGAACACAGCAGCGTATCAGCATCTGATCCTGTATTTAAACCTTGTTTCATTCCCTCCACTGCTCTGCAGCTTGACCACTTCCTCCCCCCCTTCCATCCACCCTCCCTGCCCAGTCCCTGTCCCCGTACTAAAGGTGGGGGTTGTCACGCATGTCACAGTGAGAAATGTAAGTGTCAACGGTACGGGAGAGAGCAGAGAGAGAGAGGGAGGTGGTAATTCTATCCTCACCTTTAGATGGAGGCCAGAGCACCTATTGACCCCGGGCCACACATTTTAGGGTGAACTCTGACCCCGTGACCACAGCGGTGGGTGTTAGGTGTGTGTGTGCGCCCCGACCCTTCCCACCTATTACACACAGTGTGGCCTGGCTGGGAGGGAGGGAGTAGAGGCATTACCTGGAGATTGTATCAGGGTCAACAGTAGGGGGGGTTCCTGATCCCCGGGGTGAAGCCACTCACCGAGGGCCAGGCGGCTGCCTCTCTCTGTGAAATGTTAACATGAAACAACTTGAGAGTCTGGATTCTGATAACGTCTAGGAGAGGAGAGCGCCTGCTGGTTGAAAAAATGTACCTCCACATAGAAATAGCCATAATAGGAAAATAAGAAAGGTGTTTGTAGGGACTAAAAATATGTGTCCTAATCACGTATGAAGGACACCATTTAAAGCTTTCTTTCCAATCAGAAAGTTGATCAGCTGTGGTATTCCATTAGCGGAGACAGTTCCCTCTGGTCAATTGGGGAAAGAATGTTCCCTTATCAAAGAACTGGTGATCTGGAAATGCCTTGCTGCTTTGTTGAGCGTTCGTCCACGTTATCTCTCCTATAATTGTGCATTGTAAAAGCCATATCTCGCTGGTCTCTGGGCGTACGTCCCAAATGGCGCCCTATTCCCTATCTAGTGCACTACTTTGGAACAGGGCTCTGTTCCAAAGTAGTGCACTATCTAGGGAATACGGCGCCATTTGGGATGCAGAATAGGTCTATTCCCAGTGGCCTGTCCACCATCTGGCCCTTACGAAGATCAGTCAAGAGGCCATGTGAACAAACCCCAGAGGATCAGCACAAGATAATGGATATTTAATGCGTTTTTGGCCAATTCTTTTAGCTAAATTCCCATCCCTCCCATCTCTGTCTCAAGCAACTGTCAAACTGACTGTCAGAGACGCTGCCAAATCTTCTGAAATGTGTTCCTTCCTCAAATTTGAAAAAAAAAGCAGTTAAAATACATGAAGGTAAAAAAGGATGAATTAAATTCTCGTAAGGATTACATGCTTTCATTTGTGGTGGAACGCTACAACATCTCTAAAATAGAATGAATGCAAACAGCCAAGGTAGTTCCCCAAGCTACCAAGTATAAACGGCTCATTGAATCAGAGGTTCTGGCATCTCTTTAGTCAAACACAGGTGTATGGAGGGCACAGCCAAGTCTTTGTGCAGACAAACAGAGCACCACTACAATTTCACTAGAAGCACCTGCTATAGGCTATTCTTCAATTTCAAAAAATTCTTAAATGAGTGTGTCAGTTGAATGACTGGATGCAGTATGTAGGTTTAGAGTATTTTATACTCCATAATATCAACCTAAATTCAACAAGACTCTTAATTGTGATACTGCTGTATTTGAATATAAAAACCCTGAAATATGACTTGGAACTATGAACAAAATTTTATTTGAGCATGACCACTACTACTACTACTACACAGGTCCTCTTCCTACCTCTTCCTACAGCTTTAACTCTCCAGCCTGTATCTCTAACAATCCATCCTTCTGTTACATTATGTGAACAGGTGGCTGGCAGCCTCCAATCCAGGAGCCAACACATCACCTGACATGACGCTCTCTGTCTCTTTGATTGCGCAACCCCAGGGAGCGTGTGTAACCCCGGCTCCTCCATCCCTGCATAGTTCAGACACAGACAGATAGACAAACACAGGTCTGACAGACAGACAGACAGACAGACAGACAGACAGACAGACAGACAGACAGACAGACAGAAAACAAACAGAGGCCTAACAGACAGAAAGACAGAGACCTAACAGACAGACAGACCCAGACAGACAGAACGACGGGCAGACATACAGAACCTGACAGACAGAACGACAGACAGAGATGCCTAACAGACAGAGAGACAGACAGAACCCAGACAGACAGAGAGAGACAGGCACACAGAGGTCTAACGGACAGACAGACAGACAGACAGACAGACAGGGGGCCGAGGGGTCACTCCTCTATTGGCTCCTGGTGGACAGATCTCTCTTTATGCTGCTGTTTATTATGCTCCCAAGTAATCCATGCCTTGTTCACTACAGCAGAGCCGTCATATGTCAACATCTTACTGGTGGTTCCCAGAGTTCCAAACAACAGATAGGGTGCAGTGAACCTACCGTGTAAACTTTATACAACACATTCAGCAGAACTGTAATTATTTACAAAAAAACGGCGCTTGGGGAAAAGAAATTGGATGCGGGGGGGCTCTTTTTTCCCCAAATGTTAGATGTAACAATATTTTGTTCACTTGGTTGTTGCACAGGGGTCCTTTTCGGATTATCTCATTAAAACGAATCATTTAAAATACACCATGTTAGGGTGCACTCCAAAGCCCTTTCGATGACAGAACTGAAAAGGAGCCCTTCTTTGTTGAGGTGGCAGACAATGGACTTATGGGATGTCCTCAAGGTTATATGTGTGTTTAGCTTTTCCCAGCGGGGCTAGCTATCTCACTGGTTTGTTTATGTCAATGTTCCACCTTCAGTGTTTAGTGTCTTAACGGTCTGATGGAAAGTTCTGGAAAATGTAGTTCACCGTTCCATAAGGAAAGGGGGGGGGTTGTTCGGGCGGAGGGGGTATTTTTGTGAGCACCCCTACAATGCCCCACCTGTGCCTCAGCCATGCCCCAGAGGACCACCCACTTAGGGAGAGAGAGGGCAGTGCAGAATCCCTATAACCTCTTTGGGTGGGCAATAAGGCCTTGAACTGCAGCAGAGTGTCACAGACAACTGAAAGACTCAGGGGGGAGCAGCACTCGTAGTACCATGAGAGAATGCTGCTGCTATTGCACCACAACAGCAGGACAAAAGCAAGACCTGCTGTGAACAAGGGAGTTCTATCAGAGAGAGAGAGAGAGAGAGAGAGAGAGAGAGAGAGAGAGTGTGTGTGTGTGTGTGTGTGTGTGTGTGTGTGTGTGTGTGTGTGTGTGATGGGATTCAATCTGTCTAAGACATTTTTTTATAGCTGTGTAGATAATTCCAATTTGTATATACAGCACGAGTCAAAAGTTTGGACAGACCTACTCATTCGAGGGCTTTTCTTTATTTTTACTATTTTCTACAAAAGTGTTAAACAAATCAAAATATATTTTATATTTGATATTCTTCAAAGTAGCCACCCTTTGCCTTGATGACAGCTTTGCACACTCTTGGCATTCTCTCAACCAGCTTCATGAGGTAGTCACCTGGAATGCATTTCAATTAACAGGTGTGCCTTGTTAAAAGTTTATATGTGGAATTTCTTTCCTTCTTAATGCATTTGAGCCAATCAGTTGTATTGTGACAAGGTAGGGGTGGTATACAGAAGATAGCCCTATTTGGTAAAAGATCTGGTCCATATTATGGCAAAAACTGCTCAAATAAGCAAAGACAAACGTTAGTCCATCACTACTTTAAGACATGATGGTCAGTCAATCCGGAAAATTTCAAAAACTTTGAAAGTTTCATCAAGTACAGTCGCAAAAACCATCAAGCGCTATGATGAAACTGGCTCTCATGAGGACCGCCACAGGAAAGGAAGACCCAGAGTTACCTCTGCTGCAGAGAATAAGTTCATTAGAGTTACCAGCCTCAGTTGCAGCCCAAATAAATCCTTCACAGAGTTCAAATAACTGACACATCTCAACCTCATCTGTTTAGAGGAGACTGCTTGAATCAGGCCTTCATGGTCAAACTGTTACAAAGAAACCACTACTTAAGGACACCAATAATAAAAAGAGACTTGCTTGGGCCAAGAAACAAGCAATGGACATTAGACCGGTGGAAATCTGTCCTTTGGTGATGATGAGTCCAGATTTGAGGCTTTTGGTTCCAACCGTCGTGTCTCTCTGAGACGCAGAGTAGTTGAATGGATGATCTCCACATGTGTGGTTCCACTGTGAAGCATGGAGGTGTGATGGTGCTTTGCTGTTGACACTGTCAGTGATTTATTTAGAATTCAAGGCACACTTAACCAAAATGGCTACTACAGCGCTCTGCAGCGATACGCCATCCCATCTGGTTTGCACTTCGTGGGACTATCATTTGTTTTTCAACAAGTCAATGACCCAACACACCTCCAGGCTGTGTAAGAGCTATTTGAAGAATAATGACAGAGTGCTGCATCAGATGACCTGGCCTCCACAATCACCTGACCTCAACCCAGTTGAGATGGTTTGGGATGAGTTGGACCGCAGAGTGAAGGAAAAACAGCCAACAAGTGCTCAGCATATGTGTGAACTGTTGGAAAAGCATTTCAGGTGAAGCTGGTTGAGAGAATGCCAAGAGCTGTCATCAAGGCAAAGGGTGGATACTTTGAAGAATCTGATATCTAAAATATATTTGGTTACTTTTAACTTTTATATTTGGTTACTTTTTTGGTTACTGCATGATTCCATATGTGTTATTTCATAGTTTTGATGTCTTCACTATTATTCTACAATGTAGAAAATAGTATAAATAAAGAAAAACCCTTGAATGAGTAGGTGTGTCCAAACTTTTGACTGGTACTATATATGCAGTAATAACTATTGAGACTGTGATTCATGTTGAAGTGAAGGGAGAGGGAGGAAATCCTGGTAAAGGCACATTTTGTATCCATTGCCAACTGTAGTTGTCACGTTCTGACCTTTATTTTCCTTTGTTTTGTCTTTATTTAGTATGGTCAGGGCGTGAGTTGGGGTGGGCAGTCTATGTTTTGTGTTTCTATGTTTAGGTTTCTGTTTCGGCCTAGTATGTTTCTCAATCAGAGGCAGGTGTCGTTAGTTGTTTCTGATTGAGAATCATACTTAGGTAGCCTGGGTTTCACTGTTGGTTTGTGGGTGTTTGTTTCCGTGTCTGCCGCCACACGGTACTGGTTTGGTTTGGTAAATTCACGTATTCGTTTATTGTTTTGTATTCTTAGTGTTCAGTTTATGTTTTTAAAATAAACGACATGAACAGTTACCACGCCGCATCTTGGTCCGATCCTTACTCCTCTTCGGACGAAGAGGAGGAAATCTGCCGTTACAGTAGTGGTAAACTGAAATACAACATGTAGCTTGCAAAACAATGCTGGGCCATAAAAACTCTGTTAGTGTTCCTTTCTAAGTTCAGTGGCTCATAGCTATGACCTCAGAGAAGTGATAAGAAGAGCTGACATAGGAAGGACAAGCACAGTCATCAGTGGGAGTTAAACTGGAGGTCAGCCGTCATTGGGGATCTGTGTTGTGTTTCTCTGGGGTTTTAGGGTTCGTTATGTGGACATGCAGGCGGGACTGAGTCTGTGTCCAAAATGGCACCCTATTCCCTACATAGTGCACTACTTCCAACCAGGGCCCATAGGGTGCCCTTTGGGACGTACAGCCTAAGACTGAAAGCCAGGCGTAGAAACACAATGGCCAGATCAGACTTCAGCTCCAGATTCCCTGTGATGTTCTACTGTCCACTCAATGCAGTGGCACAATAAACACTTGTCAGTGTTGCAATAACCAAACATTTCAAACAGTGCAACCTATGGCCATCAATCAACATATTTACTGCAATGTCCGTTGCTCCCCTAACTCTACCTCTAACTCTATGGGACAGGGCCCGGTCCTGCGTTGAGTGCATTCTGGGTCTGCGTGAAGAAGCCTTGCTTGGGGAAAAGGCTGCAGTTGTCTACGTGGAGAGGAGCAGGGACGTGTGTGTGTGCGTGATTAATGACCTGGGAGAGAGGTGAAGGCTTCCTCCCCGGTGGTCTCAGAGCCTGGAGCCACTGTGCAGCGACCATTACTACTACCAGTCCTATTGCTGCCTCTAGCTTTGACCCATGTCCCCGCGTCGTTGACACCAAACTGACCGCGTGGACGGTCCTCCCCGGCCCACCGCCAACGGCACCAGATAGACAGCTGCTCTTGTCAGCCATGACGATGGGAGGGTTCTTTGCACTCCTAGATAAAGTTTCTTTAGCATTTGTGTTAGCTGATATAAAAAACTAAAGCGACCATTTTATATTTTGGAATTGGATAGCGTTGTCACCTGATGCTGTTCGGCTCAGCCCCATCACTATGCTGGGATGCACGTGTTGGGAGGTGGAAAACACACAGAGGACGGAGGATAAAACAGGTTCAGGAAGACTAGCCATGTTCAAATAAACATAAGTGTGTGGGGCCTTGGAAAACAAACACGCATTCATTAGGGCTTCGTCTCTCCATCTCTCTCTCTCTCTGCCATGCAGGCATAGTGTGTGTTTGAGCAGCGATACACACACACACATATTGGACTAGCCGCCCCCCAATTAGACAATCAAACAGCTCCAGTGACCCTTGGCTCCCCCACCATGGGCTGCTCCCTTGTTTACCCCAGGACCTGAATAATGGATAGTATTGTTTGGCTGTGTTGTATAGGTTAAGGGATATATTCTGCAGATCCCAAACATGCCACACATGGCCCCTGGGTCAATAACACTCATATCAGTCCAAAGCCCCTAAATGGTAAAAGGGTCAGTGCAAGCAAGCCAGCGCCAATGTGTGTGTGTGTGTGTGTGTGTGTGTGTGTGTGTGTGTGTGTGTGTGTGTGTGTGTGTGTGTGTGTGTGTGTGTGTATGTACATGCAATAAAATGCAAATTATTTACTTAAAAATCATACAATGTGATTTTCTGGATTTTTGTTTTAGATTCCGTCTCTCACAGTTGAAGTGTAGCTATGATCAAAATGACATGCTTTGTAAGTAGGAAAACCTGCAAAATCGGCAGTGTATCAAATTCTCCCCACTGTATGTGTCTGCATATGCTGTGCCTGTATGAGTAAACCAACCATTGCCTGTACCAATAAGTCTATGGCCTGAACATAAGACTATGGCAGTGTTTGAACTTATGAAAACAGCCTTTTCCTGCAGTTCATATGCAGACAGAATGAACAGACACAACCAGTCAGACAGAGAGCGCAAAACAGACAATGTGTGATTCGGTTCACAGCGTCCCCTCATCAGTGACACCCCAGACACAGTGTCACGTTCTGACCTTTATTTCCTTTGTTTTCTCTTTATTTAGTATGGTCAGGGCGTGAGTTGGGGTGGGCAGTCTATGTTTGTTTTTCTATGTTTGGTTTCTGTTCTGGCCTAGTATGGTTCGCAATCAGAGGCAGGTGTCGTTAGTTGTCTCTGATTGAGAATCATACTTAGGTAGCCTGGGTTTCACTGTTGGTTTGTGGGTGTTTGTTTCCGTGTGGGTGTTTGTCGCCACACGGTACTGTTTCGGTTTTCATCACATCGTTTATTGTTTTGTATTTCAGTGTTCAGTTAGTTTTTAATAAATCGTCATGAACACTTACCACGCTGCATCTTGGTCCGATCCTTACTCCTCTTCAGACGAAGAGGAAATCTGCCGTTACACACAGGCAGAGAATGTGTCCCAAATGGCCCCCTATTCCCTATATGGTACACTACTTCTGACTAGGGTCCATAGTCCAAAGCTCTGGTCAAACGTAGTGCACTATATAGGGAATAGGGTGCCATTTGGCACGCTGTCAGACAGTCCCAGTGTTGATTACAGCACTCAGACATGGAAGACTTCACCTCTCCACACGACATGGCTCACAGAGCCTATAGAGGCAGCTGGAGAAGAGGACCACAGAGGCCATTTACCGAGCTCCTGATAAATCCAGATACATCTCAGTGACTAATTCACGTTGTCTCGTGGACTAAATTAACAGATCTTAAGATGATTTAGAAACAAGCACCTCTTTTTTGCTTTGCTTGTCCTTAGGGTGCTTTTTAGTCGTTCATTGTTATTCTTTAGTTTTTTATCCTTTTATGTTTGTTGTGTAGTAAATATTTGTGTTTTTATTTTCATTGTTTTATTAGTTTGTTTTCCTGTGAAGCACATTGCGTTGCATTCCATGTCTGAAATGTGCTGTATAAATAAAGCTTGATTTGATTTCGATTTGAAGTGTCAGTTTTTCAATGTAAGGCCCTCATGCATAACTATACAGTATTTATTTATTTTGTTTTTTATTTTTTTCACCTTTATTTAACCAGGTAGGCTAGTTGAGAACAAGTTCTCATTTGCAACTGCGACCTGGCCAAGATAAAGCATAGCAGTGTGAGCAGACAACACAGAGTTACACATGGAGTAAACAATTAACAAGTCAATAACACAGTAGAAAAAAAGAGTATGTAGACCAGGACTGCAGAACAAAGTGTAAACACAGTATATCCAGACACTTCAACTAGAGCTGATTTAAGGGTTAAATCTGCACACAGATCTCTAGTGTTTGGATGCTATTAGTGGGATTCAACTGCAACAGCACACTGTCCAATTCACCATACAAATATTTGGAATCTTTAAGTGGTGTTATTTGGCAGTCTCCTTCCGTCTCCCCCTCAAAACAGCATGGAAACTGCAGGTTGAGAAAGATAGTAAAGAATGAATGGAAAAAAATGTTTGAAATGCATCTGAGTGTTGCGCTATGGTTCGCAAATGATTTATGATCAATCGTTCTAGTTGTTGGCGGCTGGTGCCGGCGCATCTCACACGCATTGTTCAAGACGACCAGGTCAGCTTTCACTTGGATATCAAAATTCATAGACAGAGAGAACAGCAGAGAGATCACTCTGCTCCACGGGGGGCCAAGTCCACGTCCCCGTCCCAAATGGCACCGTATTCCCTACATAGTGCACTACTTTTGACCAGCGCCCTATGAGTAGTGCACTATGAAGGGAATAGGGTGCCATTTGGGATGCAGACCTCATGCACCACAGGAATATAAAGCCAAAAACCATACCACATGGCCCTGTGTCTTGGCTTGGAAAATCACAAGAACATCGAAAGATCAAAGACGTGTTTCAGAGGGATTATTGATTATTGATTCCTAGTGTACTATACATTGCACTACTTTTGAACAGAGCCCTAGCAAAAGTAGTGCACTATATAGGAAATAGGGTGCCTAGTCTATAGCACAGCTTTGTACAGCGGAATGGTTTTGGCAGCGGCTGTGGAGCTGCGTGACACTAAATGAACCACACTTCCCTATTGGCAGTGGCGCTCCCTCCTCTGCCAGTCGTGGAACAAGAACTTCAACCGTTTATAGATTACCACAGAGTTTTAGAAACATCCATGTCACACAAGATGTCGCCACAGCTTTTCATGCATTTTCATTCAACGATATTCAATTGCAGAGCATCGTATTTGTTCCTCATGATGTATGATGAGTTTAAGGAAATAATTCCAACACACTAAGTAACCATTGAGATTTCCCTTTAAAGAGCTGCTGTCTGTCTGTCTTTGTGCTTGCCTTGCAGCTAACCACCCTCTGTAGATCAAGCCCTGAACAGATAGAGTCTCGTCTTCTAACTCCACAACAAGAAGACAGTGTCCTGCTGACACTGCCGAGCCCAAGACGCTCTGTCAAAGACACAAGATGGATGACCAGTGGAAGGAAGCTCTTTATCAGAGTCTTTATACAGCTTAAGTCAATAAAGTATACTTAAAGTCTTTGGTGGTCCTCTGGTCTAGTGATATCAGCATCTGGAATGCAGCACAGTAGGGACCACAACCGAATACCCCACCACACTGTATCTTTGCAATTAGCTGAAGATAAACTTGGGTTGTGCACTGTCCTGGTTTATACTCTGTTCCCTAAAAATATTTACAAAGTGAGATTTCCCACACAAAGCAGAAAAAATGCAGCCTCTGTTTATAGTAATTGTCTCTGGCCCGAATTAATTTGTTGCCTGACTATGAATGGCCATGCTAGTAGTGAGGGGTTGATGGTGATGTGTGTGTGTGTGTGTGTGACATAGGATGGGACGGGGTGGAGGTCTGTGTGTCTGCTGCTCTGTGGAACAGTCTGTCTGTCCGTCCATCTCTCTGTCTGTGTGTGACGAGGGCTTGAGGAATGAGGGGGAGACGTGCGGTGACAGACAGGCAGGTGACCCCACTACTCTGGAGGAGATGGGACCCTGCTGAGAGAGGCCTGAGGCCTGCGACTCGACTGCTCAATCACCCTGACTCAACCCTTCAGTCAGTGGGGCTGACACAGAGGCCACAGCCCTGACACAACCATCACCCAGCGGTTAATGAGAACCTTACGGCCAGAGGAGAGACGGACGGACCTGACTAACACACAGATGTGTGTGACGTTGTAGCCATTAAGCAGTAGTTAGATGACATATGAAAAGTTAAAAGAACAGGTGAGGAAGAGCTAGCCTGATGACTCACAGTGAATTCTTCTGCTCTGTCATTCGCTACATACTTTAGTCTGAGACTACCATCATTGAAGTTGTTTGTGATGACGAGGGGCACGAGGGGTGTTGTACAAAATAAAGAAATCAGCGATTGGATCATCTCTAACCAATCAGAGTATCGAAGCCAATGATACATTTTCAAACTGCCGCTTTCCCCACGTGTGTTCTGGCTCTGGCCCAACCCATGGGGTTTCTGGACCAATCAGACGCATTCGGTAAAGTGTAGGGGATGTACTCAGATACAGACTCATTGCGGAGAAGAAACTAGCGTCCGTGGGTGTGGCGTAGCATCTTGCCGGAGCAAAACGTCTGGGAAGTCAGGCAAAGGAAAAGCTGCACCTGGACATAAATTACAAAGACATTTCAGATGTCACTATGTTTTGAATGATTGAACCAGCAAGATGAACCACAAGCAGTTGTGGCACACGCCCACACACACACACACACACACACACACACACACACACACACACACACACACACACACACACACACACACACACACACACACACACACACACACACACCACGCACACACACACACACGCCCACACGCGCACACACACACACTTGTATTAAACCATATGTTCAGACTCTTTGCTATCTGTTGCATCAAAGCTAAAGCCAGCCAAATACTTTCCATGGGTTGCAGTAGCCGCCAAAACACAAAATACTAGACTGCAGTTTGAATTACATTTAGGTAGGCAATATGAAAATGTATACCGTAACAACCGGGCCATGTTTCCTAGCAGACCTACCTGGGACTAACCGAAAGGGATTTGGAACAAAAACATCCTGACGTGAGAAGCTGGATGGCTGCATTATGATTATGACTCACTGCCGGTAATCAGATCCCAGACAAAAGGGGAGGTTTTCAATTTGGGTTTTGATATAAAAGAACAAGAGAGAGCCAGACTACGAGGAAATATTACTCTGAAATGAGACCTTGAAAACGATTCCCCGGGACAACACTCAGTTGGGTTCCCAAACCGTGACCTTTGTGTAACGGGGATGAAAAAGGAAACAATTCAAACCACCTAACTGTCTTCTTCTCTTCCTCCGGAGCGGCTGCTTCATTCCCTTTTCCGTTGTAAAACAACCCCGCACAAAGAGTCGACGTAAACCACGGTTTCACAATGGAACCTCAAGCTCCTGGGAAAACCACCACAGCACAGACGTCTGGCGAAAGGTTCAGGCTGAACTTCCACTGTACTATCAAACCAATCTCCCCTTGTACGGAGAGGACCACCTTGAGAGTAACAATTTCCATAATGGTGAATAAAAACGGTGTCCACTTCCCTTAATCTAAATAAGAGCTCCCATTTATTTATCTCTCCGAGGCTCATATCAACCTTTTTGTTTGAACTGTAAAAGTTTAATATAAGTGGAGATAAAGCAACACTTCAGACTAGTTGCCTCTGATGATAAGTCCGTGTTTATAGAGTATTAACAGAGAATTGACGCTGCCACATTTGCCGCCCCAACAAGAATTCAGAGCATAAACCAGACAGCGTAGTTAATAAGGAAAGGTACAAATTGCTTAGAGAAGGTACTGACATTGCTTAGATTTCTAACCTGTGTCAACAGAAATCTCACCCACCGTGTATATGAACAAGTATTTACACAAGTATTTGCTAACAATGCCATTTCAGAAGACCAGAACTGTTTGACTTTTCTCCTTTCCAGGAACAGCAACAAACCGGTCCAGGAACATTAAAACCATTAACGAATGTATGCCGTTTACTTTCAGGGCGTTCTCTTTGAAAATCTCCCAAGAGGTGTTCAGTCCAAAGCCAATGCTTTGTTAAGGACCAGTTAAAAAGTTACAAAACTCACCAAGAAAAAGCCAATACCTGAATAAGAGAGGAACACTCATTAGACTGAACCCTCTACCTGATAGAGAGAGGAACACTCATTAGACAGAACCCTCTACCTGATAGAGAGAGGAACACTCATTAGACTGAACCCTCTACCTGATAGAGAGAGGAACCCTCATTAGACTGAACCCTCTACCTGATAGAGAGAGGAACACTCATTAGACTGAACCCTCTACCTGATAGAGAGAGGAACACTCATTAGACTGAACCTTCTACCTGATAGAGAGAGGAACACTCATTAGACTGAACCCTCTACCTAATGAAGAGAGGAACTCTTGATAGACTCAACCCTCTACCTGATAGAGATAGGAACACTCATTAGACTGAACCCTCTACCTGATGGAGAAAGGAACACTCATTAGACTGAACCCTCTACCTGATAGAGAGAGGAACACTCATTAGACTGAACCGTCTACTTAATGAAGAGAGGAACTCTTGATCGACTGAACCCTCTACCTGATTGAGAGAGGAACTCTCATTAGACTGAACCATCTACCTAATGAAGAGAGGAACCCTTGATAGACTGAACCCTCTACCTGATAGAGAGAGGAACACTCATTAGACTGAACCCTCTACCTGATGGAGAGAGGAACACTCATTAGACTGAACCCTCTACCTGATAGAGAGAGGAACACTCATTCGACTGAACCCTCTACCTGATGGAGAGAGGAACACTCGATAGACTGAACCCTCTACCTGATAGAGAGAGGAACACTCATTAGACTGAACCGTCTACCTAATGAAGAGAGGAACTCTTGATCGACTGAACCCTCTACCTGATTGAGAGAGGAACTCTCATTAGACTGAACCATCTACCTAATGAAGAGAGGAACCCTTGATAGACTGAACCCTCTACCTGATAAAGAGAGGAACACTCATTAGACTGAACCCTCTACCTGATGGAGAGAGGAACACTCATTAGACTGAACCCTCTACCTGATAGAGAGAGGAACACTCATTAGACTGAACCCTCTACCTGATGGAGAGAGGAACACTCATTAGACTGAACCCTCTACCTGATAGAGAGAGGAACACTCATTAGACTGAACCCTCTACCTGATAGAGAGAGGAACCCTCGATAGACTGAACCCTCTACTTGATGGAGAGGAACACTCATTAGACTGAACACTACCTGATGGAAAGGCGAACACCCAATAGACTGAACCCTCTACCTGATATAAAGAGGAACACTCAATTGACTGAACCCTCTACCTGATGGAGAGAGGAACACTCATTAGACTGAACACTACCTGATGGAGATAGGAACACTCATTAGACTGAACACTACCTGATGGAGATAGGAACACTCAATAGACTGATACTTCTACCTGATGGAGAGCCTCAAAGGCCAAGCAGGAACAAATGGGCCGATTTAGAGCGGCGCGTGGGTACTGGAGAAGAGAAGAGAGGAGAGGAGAGGAGAGGAGAGGAGAGGAGAGGAGAGGAGAGGAGAGAGGGAGCATTGACACGAAGTCAAGGACCACCATCAACGCAGCTGCTAGCCTGCTGCCCACACCACACCACACTTACCACTCTTCCCCTCCCATTAATTTGCAGTGCACTGATGCTAAACTGTAATGAATCTGCAATTTGCACACATATGTGAAGGGGGGATGGGGAGAAGGAGGGAGGGATGGGGCATACATGGTTCTACTTTGAGGCTGTTGTTAACCTCTACTGGAAACATTTACAATTAATTGGACCAAGAAAAGACATCCATCTGTTGCATGAACCCTTCGCTAGCCTGTAGGGATGTGGCACTTCCTGGGATGGGGAGTTTGAACAAGAGAGACAAAAAGATACAAGGCATTATGCGAGGGACGTGTATTTCTTTCAAGTAACACTATGAAATCGGGAACTATTCTACCTGTGGTTACTCAGTTTCTCTAGAACTGTCGGGATCATAGTTAGAAGAGAAATGTAGGGCCTCCCGAGTGGCACAGTGGTCTAAGGTACTGCATCGACCGGCCCAGTCGGTTTGGCCCACCACGGGTCAGGTCAGACAACAGCCTATGGGGTCATTGTTTGTGAACTTCCCTGTTGGACAAAATCACTGATCAGCCCCTTCTACAGTAGGTTTGTTTTCCCGTAAGGAACACTGCAATTCAATGCTGCCACGGTTCATTTCCTTCTCTGAGGCCTCTCTGCTACAATATGTCCCTGACATAGTGGTGGTGGTGGGGGGCATCGAGTGTCATGTAAACAGTCTCAGGGCTACTTCATCTTCTCGACTTGCGCAACAACCTGGTGGTGTCTCGTGCCATGACCAGCGGGCTGCATGCGGAGCCCCTGGGTGGCTTCAGTTACTCACGGCCCTGTGTGTACTTTAGCTTAAGCATCCCCAGACTCATCAGGGCTAAGGACATTCTGCTGGGGTGGTACAGGACAGAGAGAGCAGGGTGGGAAGGACAGGGCAGGGGGGAGCTGGTGGGAAGGCAGTGTGGTCCCGGGTGTGATGGTTGAAGCACAGTGATTTAGAGGCTGTTGATTCCGGGCAGGCGGCCCAGGCTGCCGCCACTGACCCACGGTGGATGAGTCCCGCCGCCGCGTAAGTCACTCCACTTAAAACGTCCTCATGTGTTTAGATCCGTTCAAGTGGGAATCGTGAATCCCATCACACACACACACACGCACACACGCACACACACACACACACACACACACACACACACACACTGCTGTAAATGTTCTACGAGATCAGAGTTTTCTTTCTTTTTTCTCCCCCTCCAGCTAAAGCGTTCATAAACAGACGGGTGAAAGCCTCATTAATCTGTTGTCAGGAATATTAATGGCATTGTGAACACCTTCCACGCTCGGTGTGTCCCGAAGCTTAGCGCAGCCAAAC
Organism: Oncorhynchus mykiss; assembly: GCF_013265735.2. Taxonomy (NCBI): domain Eukaryota; kingdom Metazoa; phylum Chordata; class Actinopteri; order Salmoniformes; family Salmonidae; genus Oncorhynchus; species Oncorhynchus mykiss. Next base: position 10,970,593 of record NC_048583.1, on the reverse strand, counting down.
ACTGGGCCATTAGAGCAGGTGTGAGAGTCACACCGTGCTTCTGTGTGATGGAAGGTAGGTAACGGAGAGAGGAGATGAATGAAAGAGTTCCAAATGAGGCTTTCTCATTACCAGCCATACTGAGATGGAATGATAGAATAGGCAGTCAGCCTGGCATTTTAAAAGTCAACACTCACTTTTTTACTTCAAACTTACTTAACACTTACTTCACTAGACACCTCAACTTCAAAACACAAAGAACACAGCAAACCACCTGAGTTCACTCACTGGCACAAAAGACGTGTGGCACTATCCAACTACATATGTTTATGATAATGACGAACAGAGAGCAGCGAGATTCATCACAAGACGAATACAGCTGACACTCATACGTACAGCCACACAGAGAGAGGAGAAGGATTGTTCTAGTCATAGCATGTGTTGCTGCATCTGTTTCTCATTGTGCTTACAGTTCACACTGGGATTCAGTCTACGATGATGACTACAACACCCCTAACTGGTGGCCCCACACACACACACACACACACGCACGCACGCACGCACGCACGCACGCACACACACACACACACACACACACACACACGCACGCACGCACGCACGCACGCACACACACACACACACACACACACACACACACGCACGCACGCACGCACGCACGCACACACACACACACACACACACACAAGCACACGCACGCACACTTGCACGCACGCACGCACACACACACACACACTGCAGCCCCTGAGATGAACCCAGCTTGGGCTGGATGGGACCCACAGCTAAGAGTTAGCCACCAGAGAGGCTTTAGGAGTAGTAACGAGCTGTGAGGTGTGAGGCTAGCGGTGCCTGGAAGAGGGATGGGGAGTGAGTGAGGTGTGAGGCTAGCGGTGCCTGGAAGAGGGATGGGGAGTGAGTGAAAGCAGAGTCGTGTCTGTCATCAGGCCATGTTTCTCATTAGGGTGACCTACAGCAGGGCTGTGTTCAGTAGGGAAGTGGGTGGGGGGGTGGGGGGGGCAGTTTGAAGAGGAGGTAGGCTTTTACCTGAACGTGTCCAGATTAGGTACTGTTCACTTTTGAAACGGGGAGATTGTGGATACACAGACTTTAAAGAAATGTTTTGCAACTGTGTGCCCTACTGTCCACGACACAGGAACGAAAGCAATGGTATATCCCCTTGATGCAGAGGAAGAGGAGGAGGAGGAGGAAGAGGGGGGAGGAAGAGGAGGAGGAGGAAGAGGATGATGAAGAGGAAGAGGAGGAAGATGAAGAGGAAGAGGAGAGAAGGAAGAGGAGGAGGAGGAGGAGGAGGAGGAGGAGGGGGGGGACCATATCCGTAACCTGATGGGATGTTCTATTCCTACCTCCGTCCATCTGCGGATCACATGCTGAATGAAACAAAGCGGACGAGAATTTCCCAACTGACCCTGCTTTCTCATGGGTAAATTTTTTTTTATGAATGAATGTTGAACTTTAATCAAATGAATCTTTCCCATTTCATGTAAACATAAAAACACAAGCATACGAACTGCATTAGACTGGGGTTTTCTTGACTATGGTATTCCCAAGTTGTTCCCGCTTATGGTTTCACCTAAAAACTATAAGTTAAAACAGCTTTATTTTTTACATTTGATTTGATTGAACCTTTATTTAACCAGGAAGGGCTCATTGAGATTAGAAATCTATTTTTCAAGAGCGTCTTGGCCAAGATAGGCTGCACCAAGTCATAAAACAATTACAGACAGACAACATGAAAAACTATAGGTAATCTAGTAAAAAAAAACATAGAATTCACAAGAGTATAAAAAAATCATAAAACAGCAAATTAAAAACATTGACAGGTCAGGGAATCAGTCTCAAAAAACACCAATCGGGACAAGTTCTTCCAGTTTAAAAATATTTTGTAAGGCGTTCCAAGCCGATACCGCAGAGTACATAAAAGCCCTCTTACCAAATTCAGTTTGGACGTTTGGAGCAGTTAGCAGGATAAAGTCCTGCGAACGAAGAGAGTGCCCACCACATTTCTGAACAATAAAAATGCCCAAATAAAATGGTAGGGCGACAGGCCTTCAGATAGATATACTAAGATGTCAAAGGAATTATGGTGGGAGGCATCACAACAACAAAATAACAAGATAGTTGAACATGGCTGTTTGTATGTGTAGATCCAAGCCCTTTGCCACTCTGGGACACATTGTTAACTTATAGCTGTGGTCTGTCTTCCCCTCCCTACCCTGTGATTCTCTCTCTACTGCCTCTCTACACGTAGCCCCGGCGTCCCACAGCTGCATCCCACATGCGGCTGGATGTCATTCTGCTGTTCTCAGACCTGCTGTGGTGCTTCTTCTTCTTCTTCTTCTTCAACAACACACCAACCAGCCCCAAAAATGTTCAGTGGGGTAACACAAAGTAATGCTGCGAGGACAGCTTCAGAATGCAGGGAAGGAAAGACGGGGGTAATTCTTCAGTTCAAATCTGGCAGGCAGGGGCTCTGCTCGGGTCATAGCAACACAGAGTCATTTCCATAATTGCCCCACAGTCAAATCAGGCTGGATTCCTCTGGATCGCTCTAGATTCCTGTAGATAAGCAGCCTATTGGGCTCTGGTCAGTGCCGGCCTGTCTGCCGGACCCCCAAAGAAGAACAGGTGTGGTACTGGAAGTGATTTCCAGCTCCTCTGTGTGTTTCCACTGTTTTTGTTGTAGTAATTGCCACAGGACATTCCCCTTGCCTTTCGGATTGCTATCGTGTAATCTCTCTGAAGAGAGAGGAGAATGAAAGAGGATTTGTCCTGGGTTTGGCTTTGTCTTATCAGTGGTCTTCAGAAGAACAGCAATACCTTTAATTACAGACGTAAGGTAGGCAGCAAACGGCTGATGTTGGGGTAATACTGCCAAGTCTACCTACTTTAAATATGGACTGATAGATCAATGTATCAATCAGGTGGGACCTCACTTCCGAATTCCAAACTGCTTCACAGCTGGGGGCCAGTTGTGCCAGCCATCTTCCTTGGCCACCAAAATTAGGCTCAAATCACTTAATCTGATGGCAAACGTTATCACTACACATCCAAGTATATCTGACCAAATTATGAAAGACAAGCATCGTCATTTTGAATTCTGTAAAGTGAGTGTGGAAGAGGTGAAAAAATTATTGTTGTCTATCAACAATGACAAGCCACCGGGGTCTGACAACTTGGATGGAAAATTACTGAGGATAATAGCGGACGATATTGCCACTCCTATTTGCCATATTTTCAATTTAAGCCGACTGGAAAGTTTGTGGCCTCAGGCTTGGAGGGACGCAAAAGTCATACCGCTACCTAAGAATAGTAAACCCCCTTTTACTGGCTCAAATAGCCAACCAATCAGCCTGTTACCAACCCTTATTCAACTTTTGGAAAAAATTGTGTTTGACCAGATACAATGCTATTTTACAGTAAACAAATTGACAACAAACTTTCAGCATGCTTAAAGGGAAGGACATTCAACAAGCACAGCACTTACACAAATGACTGATGATTGGCTGAGAGAAATTGATGATAAAAAGATGTTGGGGGCTGTTTTGTTAGACTTTAGTGCAGCTTTTGACATTATTGATCATAGTTTGCTGCTGGAAAAATGTATGTGTTATGGTGTAACAGTATTGCTTCCGCCACTCTCCTCGCCTCTACCTGGGCTCGAAACCAGGGACCCTCTGCACACGTAGACAACTGCGACCCTCGAAACACCGTTACCCATCGCTCCACAAAAGCCACGACCCTTGTAGAGCAAGGGGAACAACTACTTCAAGGTCTCAGAGCGAGTGACGTCCCTGATTGAAACACTATTAGCGCGCACCTCGCTAACTAGCTAGCCATTTCACATCGGTTACAATGGCTTTACACCCCCTGCTATGTTGTGGATAAAGAGTTACCTGTCTAAAAGGACACAGAGGGTGTTCTTTTTTTTTTGCCCTTTTTTCTCCCCAATTTCATGGTATCCAATTGGTAGTACTGCATCGCCACAGGAGTCGCTAGTGTGCGATGAGACAAAGCTATCCCTGCCAGCCATACCCTCCCTAACCCGGACGATGCCATGCCAATTGTGCGCCACCCCATGGGCCTCCCGGTCGCGGCCGGCTGCGACAGAGCCTGGACTCGAACCCAGAATCTCTGGTGGCACAGGTACCACTGTGCCACCCGAGACAGAGGGCGTTCTTTAATGGAAGCCTCTCCAACATAATCCAGGTAGAATCAAGAATTCCCCAAGGCAGCTGTCTAGGCCCATTACTTTTTCAATCTTTACTAACGACATGCCACTGGCATTGAGTGAAGCCAGTGTGTCTATGTATGCAGATGACTCAACACTATACATGTCAGCTACTACAGCGACTGAAATGTCTGCAACACTTAACAAAGAGTTGCAGTTAGTTTCAGAGTGGGTGGCAAGAAATAAGTTAGTCCTAAATATTTATAAAACTAAAAGCATTATATTTGGGACAAATCATTCACTAAAGCCTAAACCTCAGCTAAATCTTGTAATAAATAATGTGAAAATTGAGTAAGTTGAGGTGACTAAACTGCTTGGAGTTACCCTGGATTGTAAACTGTCATGGTCAGAACATACTGACACAACAGTAGCTAAGATGGGGAGAAGTACGTCCATGATAAGGTGCTCCTCTACCTTCTTGACAGTACTGTCAACAAGGCAGATCCTACAGGCTCTAGTTTTGTCGCACCTGGACTAATGTTCAGTCGTGTGGTCAGGTGCCACAAAAAGGGACTTAGGAAAATTGCAATTGGTTCAGAACAGGGCAGCACGGCTGGCCCTTGGATATACACAGAGAGGTAATAATAATAATATGCATGTCAATCTCTCCTGGCTGAAAGTGGAGGAGAGACTGACTTCATCACTACTTATATTTTTGTGAGGTATAGACATGTTGAATGCACTGAGCTGTCTGTTTGAATTACTGGTGCACAGCTCGGACACCCATGCATACCCCACAAGACATGCCACAAGAGGTCTCTTCACAGTCCCAGAGTCCAGAACAGACTATGGGAGGCGCACAGTACTACATAGAGCCATGGCTACATTAAACTCTATTTCACATCAAGTAATTAATGCAAGCAGTAAAATTAGACTTAAAAAACAGATAAAAATACACCTTATGGAACAACGGGAAATGTGAAGCAACACAAACATAGGCACAGACATATGCATACACACACACACACACACGCACACACACACACACACACACACACACACACACACACACACACACACACGATAACATACTCACTATACACACATGTACAATTAGATCTTGCACTGTAGATATGTGGTAGTGGTGGAGTAGGGGCCTGAGGGCACACAGTGTGTTGTGAAATCTGGTAATGTATTGTCCGTTTTTTTTATTGTAGAAACTGCCTTACTTTTGCTGGACCCAGGAAGAGGGATCCATAATAAATACAAATACAAATAGTGTATGTTAATGTTTCAGAGAATTGGTGGGGGGATTGGTGTGTTTACTTTTACATTAAGATATGTAACCTAGTGTTGGCTAATGCTTGCCATTATGTAGATCACGTTCTCAAAATATATAATCAAGTGCTATAGATAGGAGATGCAGAATACACATGAAACGACATATGTAGAAGACTTTACAATCCTAGAAAGAATCACTTCTAGAATGTATTCTCAAGTGCACTTGACTTCTCAATCTCACATCTTCAATTCTTCTGTAGGCTATCACTGACGACAGCCCGTCCAGTGCTGACAGCCAGGTATTCATCGTTCCGTTCCACAGTAGCGTACAGCCAAGTGCGCGCACTCGTGCTGTCTTACGTCACTGTGCTCGCTCCTCTTCTCGCGCGCTGGTTAAAAAGAAGGAGGAAAGAGCAAGGGGAAACATGTGAGCGCTCTGAGGATCTAGTTGAGAGACAATTTTGTGCTTACTTTTTTGACCCAATGCACTGTGCTGAAACGGATTTTAAATCAGAAGGAAGGACACAAATTAAGCTTACTGCAATTCTCAGAGTTAGCTTATTCTTTGCTTTGTTTTCTTTACGAGAGAAAAATGTGTATTTCTGGGGTATGCCATCATAACCAGCACTACCATTAATTTATTTTAAATAACATTTTTTTTCTTTAGCAAATATTTAATTCTGATTACTTTATGCGTATACCTTTATTAAACTAAATTATTCTAATCGTTTACCTGTGATACAGCATATAGGTCTATATAAATATAGAGAATAGAGTATTTTGTAGGTTTGCACCGTTGCTTTCAACAGTGATTTCTCTTCACATCTTTTGGTTCCTACGTTTTTTCAATATGAGGCATTTGAAATTTGTACTCGTGTTGGCTATTGCAGTCAACGTTTGGGAATGTGGGGATTCGAAATTTGGCGAGAAGGGGGAAATAAGCCCGAGGAGAAGGAGATGTTACGACGGGAGCATGCCCAAGCGACTGAAGAAGAGGGAAAGAAAACTGTCAGTGGACAGCGATGCAAGCAGCGGGGAAGTTTGTCACAGGTTGTACCCTCGTGTGTCATGCTGCCCAACCAGGCGTGCTGCTTATCAGATAGTCCACCGGCGTGATGCCAGGGTATGTTGGGCTCGTTGCATTCTTTCATTGTGAGAGCTGTCTGTAGGCTAAAGCCAAACGCCCCGGGGAATGTATGTACTGCGTTGTGTGTCTTTTCGACTTGTTGTTGACAGTAGTAGAATTAACGATATATGAGGGAGGTGGGACTGTGAGGGGAAAATTCAACTGTAGCCTACTTACACATTCTGGCGTTGTCCTGCTACTCTACGCTGTTTTTTTGAGGTTTCTTTATCAGTCACATTAAATATGTAGAAAATCCACAAAACTGTAAAAACAAATTAACATGATTATCAGCCAACTATGTTGTTTAAAAGTGGGAAATGATATAAGCCTCCTGATTGTTGGTCTCGAGCGTGTCCAACGCGTTACAGTGTTACCATGGTTATGTTATAACCTTTTAAGTTCATCCCCGCGCTTCAAAATAACGCCACACGAGCGCAGTCCAAGGGAGTCAGCACCGTTGGCTATCGTTCAATTATACTAAGTTATTCTTTGCATCCCACACCGCGGTTATGCGCACGTGTGGCATGTTTGTCAGCGCACTTAGAATGTATTTTGCAACAATGTTGCATGTTTTTATGTTTTTCTTCTTTCCAATCAGTTCCTGCACAGCATGTGCGCGTTTACTGTACATAGCCTACGCTGATGTCCGTTATAGACACATTATTAATTATCGTCATGTTTAACTGCATGGATAAATCTTTAACACAGTCTTCATAGGCTACGTGGAGTTCACGGTATAATTCGCCGTATTCTCATGTAAACCGCTCCCAACGAATCGACATATGCGGCTGGGTGATATCTCACTTTGTGTTGTGTCAAAAAACATATTGCGTCATTTCATTTGCTCAAGTCATGCAAATAGGAGGAAAAACCCTGAACGGAACAAAAATAACTTCGACTTCTCCTCCCTACTACACTGCCCACACACAGAGCTCTTTTTGCTTATGGCAAAATACTAACAACAACACCATTGTGTTTGTTAGTTTCACTAATTGGTGAAGCTGGAGAACATCAGTCTCCCCATTCAGTCCCTCGACTCTGTCCAAGTGTTAAGGCTGCTGAGAGGGTATTATTTGTCCTTCACTCCCCCCTCTCACACCCACCCCTCACTAACTTACACCTATTCCCAAAGGGCAAGTGTTTTGTTTAAGATTTTTAACACCAGTCTTAGTGTTGCCTACAGCACAGCCGCTTTTCTCTATAGGGGCTATGTGTGGTGGTCCCCCCCCCCCCTCTCTCTCTCTCTCTCTCTCTCTCTCTCTCTCTCTCTCACCCCCTGTGATTCCTGATGGTGAGACCTTATGAGGCTTGTGCAGCCCACAGTGTCTAAGATTGAATGACAAGCAAATGTTTTCAAGTGTGACCTTTGTGCATTGATATGTTTGTTCCGGCAATTTCACTGACAAAAGCCATTGTGCCGATCCTATCAAAGAAATGAGTCCTCCTGTAACAGCTGCTCCTCTACAGTGAGCTACTTACATGTCTGGCTTTTTGATCACGTCTCTGTGAGTAGGACAACAACCACCATAAAGGAGCTTATGGAAATGCATTTTGCATTTGGGCTGTCCATGTGAACTGGCAATCTTGTGTTATTGATGTGTTACGACACATTTCCCCCCACATGCCAAGGTATGTCACACAGATGGATGTTGTGCGCGTGTGTGGGTCGGTTTGTTTACCTTCGGAGACTTGTGTCCCTTGCATTTCTGTTCCCCCAGTAATGCTATAATAGCGCTTGTACAGACCAGGATCGAGCCTACTGACTGAGAATTTCTCTTTCTCTGCTTTTGAGTAGCGAGTCGGTGGTGAAATTTTGCTGCTAAACACAACAAACAAAGGTCCTCTTGTTCTGGTTTGTGGTGATGGCAACATTGGAGCCCATCCCAGCAACATATGGGCACAGGGTATGGCAGAGAGCCCACAAATGCTCCTCTCCATGGAATGTGTGCCAGCCCATGGCACGCCGAATCAATGGGCAATTTAGAGCAGGAGGGCGGGCGGTTAGGCATGCCCACGGCGGTAGTACTCACATACATTTGGAGGGGTTAGTACTAGTATTAGTATAGTAACATATACTGTTACCACTTAGCAGACACTGTTATCCAAAATGACTTAGAATACAGTGAGTGGATACGTTTTAGTATCTGTATACTGCAGGGATTAAACCCACGTCCCTGCCGTTGTTGGCGTCAATCTCTTACCAACTGAGCCACACCTGACCACTACAGTTACAGAGCGAGAGTAAGTTAAAACACACAGACATGGACAACCAGGTTTTAGCCCAAGCTAAGCCTACCCTGCCTAATGCTGACCTGTCAACACTTCTAAAGGCTAACGGCTTTTAGCTGCTCTGCACTCTTTATTAGTATAGTATTAGTATGAGTATAATTATTAGTATGTTTATTAGTATATGTATTGCTTGTTTATAGCCGGGTTTATCAACCTCTGTGTGTGCTTCTGGCAAGTTCTAATCACCCGTGTTTTACAATGTCCCGGTAAGAGGAGTAGAACAAACATTCTTTGGCCATCTCTAGTCGTGGTCCTGAGGGGCTATAAAACAACCAAAGGGCCTGTGTTCAACCTGTGGTCAGAAAACGCTCTCGAACACGACCGCAGGGTGGCCGTATCCTTAAGAAACAGCTTTCTCTTCCAGACCTAGTCAGGTTATTGTTGAACTGAGAGAGAGAGAGACGGAGGTGTCCATATGTTGGACCCAGGCCTGTAGGCCTAATTGACTTGGACAGACTGCTAATTTGTTGATAACAGTGCAGGAATGATGTGCCTGTCTATCTCTAAATTGGTGTTTACACACGGTCGGACCTCACACAGTGCAAAGCACTACCAGCCTGCCTGCTGCCTAAGCAGCACACATGTCTGGATGCAGGACAGATTATGTTGTGTTTTATTACACCTAATTTGCTACGTAAATAATCCCTGCTAATTTCTGGGGTCTAAATCTCTTGTTTACTTTTGTTTAGCGACCTAAGTAACGCTTCAAACCCTCTAATTCGGCTCCATCCATTTTGGCCCCAGCCGCCCTGACATATGAAATGTAATTTGAACTTAACTGTTTGTGCACTTAGGTAAACAAGTTGTGAGGAAGATAATCTTTTTCTCAGAATGTGCCGTGTATTCTGGGTTTTAAAAGTGACATTAAAAGGTAATCAGGTCTAATTTTGATGTGGGCTTAGTTTCTCTGGAGAATATTTTTTCAGTGTACCATCAATAAAGCTGCAGCGGTGGATAATTGAAGTTAGGTTATATCATCTCCATGCTAATGTCTTACAATAATGTTTATTATAAACTGGGTGGTTCGAGCCTTGAATGCTGATTGGCTGAAAGCCATGGTATATCAGACCGTATACCACACGTATGACAAAATATGTATTTTTCCTGCTCTAATTAAGTTGGTAACCAGTTTATAATAGCAATAAGGCACCTCAGGAGTTTGTGGTATATGGCCAATATACCACGGCTAAGGGCTGTATCCAGGCACTCTGCGTTGGCTCGTGCATAAGAACAGCCCTTAGCCGTGGTAAATTGGCCATATACAAACCCCCCGATCTAATTATACAATATCATATATTTAATCAGTCATTGTTCCTTGTTGCGTGTGGTCCCTCCCCCTAGATCTTCTCTACCAATAACACGGAGTGCAGCCGTCTCCTGGAGGAGATCAAGTGTGCACATTGTTCGCCCAATGCCCAAGTGCTGTTCCACTCCCCCGAGTCGGACAAGGTCCCCCTCAGAGAACCCCACCTGCCACGCCTCTGCCAGGACTACTGCCGAGAGTTCTACTATACCTGCCGCGGACACATACCAGGTAACCATTCTACTACACCTACCACTAAGATATACCAGGTAACCATTCTACTACACCTACCACTAAGATATACCAGGTAACCATTCTACTACACCTACCACTAAGACATACCAGGTAACCATTCTACTACACCTTACCAGGTAACCATTCTACTACACCTACCACTAAGATATACAGGTAACCATTATACTACACCTACCACTGAGATATACCAGGTAACCATTCTACTCTACCTACCACTAAGATATACCAGGTAACCATTCTACTCTACCTACCACTAAGATATACAGGTAAACATTCTACTACACCTGCCACTAAGTTATACCAGGTAACCATTCTACAACACCTACCACTAAGATATACCAGGTAACCATTCTACTACACCTGCCACTAAGATATACCAGGTAACCAATCTACTACACCTACCACTAAGATATACCAGGTAACCATTCTATTACACCTACCACTAAGATATACCATTCAACTATTCTACACCTACCACTGAGATATACCAGGTAACCATGCTTCTCCACCTGCCACTAAGAAATACCAGGTAACCATTCTACTACACCTACCACTAAGATATACCATTCAACTATTCTACACCTACCACTGAGGTATACCAGGTAACCATTCTATTACACCTACCACTAAGATATACCATTCAACTATTCTACACCTACCACTGAGATATACCAGGTAACCATTCTATTACACCTACCACTAAGATATACCATTCAACTATTCTACACCTACCACTGAGATATACCAGGTAACCATGCTACTCCACCTGCCACTAAGATATAGAGGTAACCAAGAAGGATGATGATAGTGCCATCACTACCTCAGTCAGTGCTTGCACTGTATAGGTGGAGTGAGGCACACATATGAACACAAATCTCTCTCGCTCGCTCTCTCTCTCTCACACTCTCTCAATCTCACTCACTCTCTCCCTCCCTCAATCTCACTAACTCTTTCCCTCAATCTCACTCTCTCTCTCTCTCTTACTGACTTCCTGACACACTACATACAGCCTAATGTCTGAATAAGGCAATATTACATTTCTGAGCAGGTCTCCTCAAGGTCCCCAATTCAAAGTCAGCAAACAGTGTTGAACATATAGGTAGGTAGCTTGGTTTTACTTATGCAAGACGCAGTGGAGCGTGAGGACTCAAGAAGGAATATTTATTTATGTAGGCTTACCTCATCTGACCTCACCTCCACTTGGTGGTAGAGCCTGCCTGCCTCACGCCCCCATACACTGGGAGAGCTTCGTCTCAGTCTACCCACCCTGGCTGGCAGACATTGCCTGCTGCAGCCATCAGCCTAGCACTTTGTTAATTAGTCTGACTACACACTTTAGACCTGGCAATCAGGAGCTCTCTCTCTCTCTCTCTCTCTCTCTCTCTCTCTCTGTCTCTGTCTCCTTATCTCTCTCTCTCTCTCTCTCTTCTCTCTCTCTGTCTCTGTATCTCTCTCTCTCTCTCTCTCACTCTCTCTCTCTCTGTATCTCTCTCTCTCCCTCTAACTCTCTCTCACTCTCTCTCGCTCTCTCTCTCTCTCTGTCTCTGTATCTCTCTCTCTCTCTCCTTCTCTCTCTCTCTGTATCTCTCTCTTCTCTCTCTTCTCTCTCTCTCTCTCGCTCTCTCTCTCTCTGTATCTTTCTCTCTCCTTCTCACTCTCTCTCACTCTCTCTCGCTCTCTCTCTCTCTCTCTCTCTCTCTCTGTCTCTGTATCTCTCTCTCCCCCTCTCTCTCTCTCTCCCTCTCACTCTCTCTCTCACTCTCTCTTTCTCTCTCTCTCTCTCTCTCTGTCTCTCTCTCTGACCTCTCTCTCTCTCTCTCTCTCTCTCTCTCTCTCTGTCTCTCTCTCCGCCCTCTCTCTCTCTCTCTCTTTCTGTATCTCTCTCTCTCTCTCTCTCTCTCTCTCTCTCTCTCTGTATCTCTCCCTCTCTCTCTCTCTCTCTCTCTCTCTCTCTCTCTCTCTCCCCTCTCTCAGCCCTCAGACTGCAGGTTGTTGTTTTATTGCGCTAGCCGAGTTGTACAAATGTGTAAATACTTGTGGATTTCTTATACATTTCTGAGTGTGGCATGATTGTCAGTATTTTTAGTCCCACTTGGATTGGTTGTAGATGTGTTTTAAGGAACATTACTTTTCTTTTCTCACATTTACTCAAACTCTTCCTCAATCTATGGAATTTAGACCTAAATTGTGTACACACGCATGCGCACGCGCGCACACACACACACACACATATACACACACACACACGTACCCACACGCCCTAAACAAAGCCCCTACAATCTGCCAGAGAGCTGAAAATGATTGATTTTATGACCCTTTCCTTCCCTGGCCCCGTCCTTCTTTGGCAAGCCCTCCTGAGCTGCCCTGGCTGACGTCATCCCCCTGACGGTGCTGTGTGCTGTTTGGGGATGTGTAAGCTGTAAGCACCCTGGCTACGGTCTAGACATGATCGTCTCTGACACCTCGCGCCACCAAGGGAGCTCCTCACACAGCCTCAGACACACACAAACTACGGCCTGTTTAAAAAACGCCACTCACATCATCAGTTTGTTTTCCTTGGTGATAAATTCGATGGAACGTAAACACAATCAGAGCTGTCTCGCTGAACCTGGGCCTCGCCTCGCCTCTCGAACTGCTCCCCCGTACGTGTAGGCAAGGCAACGCCAGCCCTGGAGGGAGTCTCCTCCCAGTGTGGAATAAGCGAGGAGATGACATGGAGATGACTAGACATGCAGTTTCCCCCTGGTATTGTGAGATGATAGGAGACCTGCTTGATAGGCCGCCCTCCCTGAAAGCTCCCTGTCCTCAGAAGTAGGGCCTTTGAAGGGCTGTTACCTGCCTGCCGTGCCTCCCAGTGAAGTGCACATTCCTCAGAAGTAGGGCCTTTGAAGGGCTGTTACCTGCCTGCCGTGCCTCCCAGTGAAGTGCACATTCCGCAGAAGTAGAGCCTTTGAAGGGCTGTTACCTGCCTGCCGTGCCTCCCAGTGAAGTGCACATTCCTCAGAAGTAGGGCCTGTGAAGGGCTGTTACCTGCCTGCCGTGCCTCCCAGTGAAGTGCACATTCCTCAGAAGTAGGGCCTGTGAAGGGCTGTTACCTGCCTGCCGTGCCTCCCAGTGAAGTGCACATTCCTCAGAAGTAGGGCCTGTGAAGGGCTGTTACCTGCCTACCGTTCCTCCCAGTGAAGTGCACATTCCTCAGAAGTAGGGCCTTTGAAGGGCTGTTACCTGCCTGCCGTGCCTCCCAGTGAAGTGCACATTCCTCAGAAGTAGGGCCTGTGAAGGGCTGTTACCTGCCTGCCGTTCCTCCCAGTGAAGTGCACATTCCTTGTGATCAAACGGCCGCTGCTTGCCCTCAGCCAAATCTTCTTCCTATCTGTGTCGCCACGGCAGATTAAATCTGCTCGCGATTTGCTGAACAGAGAACAGTTTCAACCACACATGTGGTGACTCTACACCACCACCAGCACTATCAACATCAACCCCCCACCCCATGTACATATTACCTAAATTACCTCGACTAACCTGTACCCCCACACATTGACTCGGTACCGGTACCACCTGTATATAGCCTCGCTATTGTCTTTTTCTTAACTCTTATTTTTCTTAAAAACTGCATTGTTGGTTAAGGGCTTGTAAGTAAGCATTTCACTGTAAGGTCAACTCCTGTTGTATTCGGCAGAGAGAGAGAGGGATAGAGAGAGATGGACAGAGAGAGATGGTGAGAGAGAGGGAGAGAGAGAGATGGAGAGAGAGAGAGAGACAGCAGCCAGTGAGCTGACAGACAGCGGTGAAAGCTTAGAGTTAAACCCAGCGCTTCATACCAGGAGCTTGAGCCAGAGAAGGAGTCAGTCACCCCCCCCCCCCATCAATCCTTCCCTCCCTTACTCCCCCTCTACACAGATCAGCATATGTGGTGACGAATGACACATTTATTTTTCTACAAAGGTTGTGTATATGTAAAGCTGCTGAAGTGCATCAAGATGTCAAGTACTTTGGGTGGCCACCCAGGTTGTGTTGGAAGACAACCAGATGGAAGTAGAACTATAGCGCTAGCTCACTGCCTGGGATGTGGACAGAGGTTTTTTTTCCCTCTATCTCTCTCTTTCTCTCTCTCTCTCTCACTCTTTCTTTCTTTCTCTCTCTGCTTTCTTTCTCTCTCTCTCCCTCTCTCTCTCTCTCTCTCTCTCTCTCTCGCTCTCTCTCTCTCTTTTCCCCCCCAGGCCAGTACAATAAAACTGGTACATAGTGTGGAGGGAGAGAGAGGGAGAGAGAATGCAGTGCTCGGTGCCACATGTTTATGGAAGTAGTTAACCATAAATTGTCTAAAATTAGATGGCCCTCTAAGTACATATCATTCTGGATGCAGACAGGTTTTTCCCCCTATGGATTTAAGATTCCCTTTCTGGATTTGTGTCCTTATGGGGGGGGGGGGGGGGGGCGGGGGTTAAGTAACGTTTTTTTCTACAATTTGTTGGTTTTCTGTTCAACTGTAATATGCATTTGTAGTAATCACTATTGCCTCTTAAGAACATGTTTAATTAAATCCCAAATATAAAGCACTGGCAAACATGAGTTTTTTGGGCGCATGTACAGTATGTATCACTAAAGATGAAATTCAGAACCCTTCCAGAACTGTACTCTGCATCAACACATGCAAAGTGCTGACCAACAGTATTAAACCTGGACGGTAGCCTTTACTGTGTCTTTAAATGTCCTCCTGCTCCCGTGAAACTCCCTCTCCAGCTCCCCATTAGGCTGTGTACTTATCCCTCATTTCTCCATAAAGACATTTACGGCCTGAGTCTCACTTTAACCTAGAGGTCTCCCTCCCTCCCTCCCTCCCTCCCTCCCTCCCTCCCTCCCTCCCTCCCCTCTGCATCTGAGGTCCTGGGACCAGCATGGTTAAGATAACTGCAGGCACAAAGTAGGTGGGTGGCATAGGCCTGGGAGTGTTTGTGTGTGTGTGTGTGTGTGTTCTGAGTGTGTGTTTGATCTCCGTGTTGTATTTAGATGTTTAGTGGGATATCCTATCACCTCCAGTGGTAGTGTGGTCAGCCTTGTGGTCGGTGTGGGGGGGCCAGGATGGAGGGAGGGATGTGTGGGGGCCGAGAGCGAGATGAAAGAGGGGAGAGACAGTCCCGTTTGTGTTTTTATCACTGCTGTGTTTGCTCTCCTCCTCCGCCCCTCTGAGGGTTGTGTTAAGGGAAACGATATTGGCACGGTTGTTTTTAGGTCACGCGCAGGTTTTAAGATACGCTGCTTGCTTGCGTTCTTTTCACCCTGTTCGTGGTTTTGCCCTGCCAGCACAATAAGAAAGGGGAGGGGGGGGGGGGGGGGGGTTCCTAGAATCTTGGAATAATGTTGTGACTGTGGGTCTCTGAAGGTGGCCAATCAGGCGGGATTGGGGCTGCTGTGTCTAATGAGGATATATTCCCAGATGACTTTGTGCCCCAGACCCTGGTGTTGAACCAACTTTAGCTCTAGTACAACACTTCCCCAAAGCACAAGCAAGCAGTGGAACACAATCAATCAACATTTGGGAACATCATTTCTTGATTTGGGTTTTGAGGCAGACAGAATATTTCTATCCCTAAAAATGTGAAAAGTTAGTGTTTGGAAGACTGGGCTGTTAATTAAACGTGGTCAGTTTTGAATTAGAGTTTCTCACATTTCACATGCTGTGCCCATGTGCCTGCGCTGGGCTGA
This sequence comes from Oncorhynchus mykiss, assembly GCF_013265735.2. NCBI lineage: Eukaryota > Metazoa > Chordata > Actinopteri > Salmoniformes > Salmonidae > Oncorhynchus > Oncorhynchus mykiss. The sequence goes on along the minus strand of NC_048583.1, from coordinate 10,954,447 downwards.
GGAGGGTGAAAGCATCTAGGCTGTGGCCCAAATAGGTACTGGTCAAAAGTAGTGCACTATATAGGGAATAGGGTGCCATTTGGCACTGGCCCCTAACAGTGCTTTAATTGTATGAGAATTTCAGCCTATGTTTTACTTAATATTCCAAATATCTGGAAAGCTATTAGGTATCCACAGCAGTCACCCACGTGAGGTAGAGCTGCGAGGCATAGCAACAGGGGTCAAACAGCCATAGCAACAGGGGTCAAAGGATAAAGGTAAAGATGGATGGGGCCTCAGTGGTGCATGCTGCAGAGTTGAAGACCTGAGGAGCAGTCTGAACAGCATATTCCTCACATTCTGCTCAGATCTAACCCAGTTGGCCTGTCTGGCCAAGCATTTCTTCACTTGTTCAGCCCAGGCCTAGCCAGGATTTGGTTTGGCTCATTCAGCACAACTCTCAAAAACAACTGTATGAAAACTTAAGGAACTAAAGCTGCGTAAACATGAATTAAGGGAGACTAACTAGGAGGGGATTTAGCTTCAGCTCGCTGGTAAGTTGGATGATGTTGCATCATGGTTTGAAGGAGGCGTGATGTCACTTGAATTGAATCGTCTTTCTCTGCCTGCGGGCCGTTGTCTGTGTCCATGGTGTTTTCAGAGCTGTTCCAAGCCGATGTGGATGAGTTCTGTCAATACTACGGACGGCGGGACGGAGGCCTGTGCTTCCCAGATTTCCACCGAAAGCAAACACGGGGACAGGACTCCAACTACTTGGGAGATGAGAAAGTCGAAGACATCAACAGGTTTGTAACGTTTCACTTTCAAAATCTCTTTAGGAAGAGTGCATTTAAAGTATGCTTTTTAAATATTGAGTTCACCATCCAAAAAGGACGCTTTCAGTGAGTTGAGGAAAGAGAGGCCATAGTGTGTATCGTGGCATCTCCACACTCTGAACCCAGTGTGTCACTTTGACTGGCCACCACCACCGGTCTCGCCCCAGGCGATATGTACTATGAACCAGGGTCATGGGAGACATGCCAAAGCCAAGCCCGGATGACCTTACCCGTCACCCATCTCTCCAGTCATCACCAAAGCCTGCCGTTTATTCAGGGTGCATTGGGCCAGGCTTTGGCCACACAATGGAAATGCTTACCCTGCAGGCCAGCCCTCCCTCACTGCTAGCTAGCAGTACGTCATAGACAAACTTTCCCCTTTTTTTTGTCTGCTCCGGTGGAGAGAGAACCTCTGAGCTCCCCGTCTCCGTCCCAAATGGCACCCTATTCCCTATGTAGTGCACTAGTCTTATGGGCCCTGGTGAAAAGTAGTACACCATATAGGGAATAGGGTGCCATTTGGGACACAGACCCGTTCTAGCCCCCCTGACGCGAGCTGAGAGCGCTGCTGCTGGACATGTGACCAACTGACCGTCCTGCTGTCTCGAGCCGGATCGGACCAGACCAGAGAAACTATGCTGATGCTGTCTGTCTATGATGTCTAGCTAAGTGCTGTCTGCATTCCTGGGGTTGATGGGGTTCTCCTCTAGTCGTTTCTAGTAATGACCCCTTGCTATGCTAAAGAGCACTGTAATTGTAATTGCACTGAACTCTAGGATGGATGGCCGGGATGGCCGAGGAGAGATATAGAGCTTCTGTTGGCAGCCGCTCATCTAAAGGGAGTCTTGTTGAGCTGACTCTCCCCTTCTCATCTTCCGCCTGGGGCCGGCCAAGAGATGATGAGCAAGGAGAGAGGGCCAGGTTTTAACCACCGATGTCATCTTACATCGTAAGTCTTAATCAGACCTCCCACTTCAAAACTGGCCTGAGGGAGAGAGAGAGAGAGGTAGAGCGAGAGCTAGAGAGAGCTAGGGAGCGAGAGAGGCAGGGGGAGAGATAGAGAGAGAGCCAGGGAGCGAGAGAGAGTGGCAGTGAGAGAGAGAGAGAGCCAGAGTGAGGGAGAGAGAGAGAGAGAGAGAGAGAGAGAGAGAGAGAGAGAGAGAGAGAGAGAGAGAGAGAGAGAGAGAGAGAGAGAGAGACAGGGAGCGAAAGAGAGAGATAGAAAAAGAGGGCGCACATCTGCTGTGTGTATGAACTTGACACATGCGTCACGATGACAGCATAGCACCAGACAGGAAACTGACGGGGTGAGATAACTGAACTTACACCCTTTTTCCTCCAATGAATATCCATCCTTCACTCAGACTCTCAATGGCAAATTATGCCCAGGGATTGGGAATGTCTTGAAACAAGTGTGTGAGGAGCGAGAATCAGCGTCACCGCCTTCATGTGTTAGCTAGCCGTCGCGATGTTGTATAATGGAGTTTGAATGTTCTGTTTCCCACATCAAATGTGAACTGTGGTTTAGCGCAACACTTGTTGCACAGCTGGAGACCCCTCATCCCCCATTTAAGCATTGCTCCACTAAATTCACCCGTGGAGTGACATATGTGTGTGTGTGTGTGTGTGCCCAATGCACATGAATCAAAGTCACTGCCTATGGAAGTGTCTAAACTCTTACTCAACCCTTCCCATCGTGTCATGCTATTGCTTCACTCGTACTTTGTAAATCACTGGTATTAACTTACTGTCAAAGTCAACTCAATCAGTGTATGTATATTGTGGGGGGTATATTCTGTCTTTCTCTCTCTCTCTCTCTCTCTCTCTCTCTCTCTCTCTCTCTGCTCGCTCTCTCTCGCTCTCTCGATCTGTCTCTCACGCTCTCTCGATCTGTCTCTCACGCTCACTCTCGCTCTTTCTCCTTCTCTCCATCTCCCTCCTTCCTTTCCTCTCTCAACGGGATTATCTGTCTGCGACCCTTGACCTTTCGTTCCTCCTCCTGCCGCCCAGGAAGCACAAGCACAACTGCTACTGTGCCCAGGTGGTGCTGAGTGGGCTGAGGCAGCCAGTAGCCGTGGTGCACTGTGGGGACGGATCCCAGCGCCTCTTTGTCCTGGAGAAGGAGGGCTTCGTCCGGGTGCTGACCCATAACATGGAGCTGCTGAAAGAGCCTTTTCTGGACATCCACAAGCTGGTGCAGACCGGACTCAAGGTCAGTGAGGAACACAACACGCATCCCTAATGACACCCTATTCTCTACATAGTGCACTACTTCTGTGTTGCAAACATTGAGGAGAGGGAGAGAGAGTGGAACACAGTCTTGGACACTCCTCAAACATTTCTACTTCTAAGACCTACCTCTCTCGTCTGATAACTCCGACCAGCCAAGACCCTTCCTTCCAGACTTAACCCCCCTGGAGTCTGCCCGCCAGTCTAACACTTCATTAAGCAATTAAAGAAAACCATCAGCTATATATTAATTTTCTCAACACAGCTAACTCACACATTGTTATCTTTCAGTAGCTTAGCACACACGTTGAGAACATTGCTAATGTGCTGCTAATTCGTATAAGGTGGATAAATGGCTTTTTAAGTGTTACTCTACTCTCCCCCACCAAGCTGTTTCCATACAGGTTAGCTCTGTACAATCCCACAAGATGAAAAACGATCAGACTAACACGTCACTGGCCAATACTTTATTTTGATAAATGGTGTCGTATGATATGATTTCACACAGCAATAGCCCCTCTCACAACAGTGGAAGACCAGCTGTATCTGTCTTTTAGTAGTCAAGCCTGTCTACACCATCTCTATTCTCTCTCTCTCTCTCTCTCTCTCTCTCTCTCTCTTTCTCTCTCTCTCTCTCTGTCTCTCTCTCTCTCTCTATTATCTCTCTCTATTCTCTCTCTCTCTCTATTCTCTCTCTCTCTCTCTCTCTATTCTCTATCTCTCTCTCTCCATTATCTCTCTATTCTCTCTCTCTCTCTCTCTCTCTCTATTCTCTCTCTCTCTCTCTCTATTCTCTCTCTATTCTCTCTCTCTCTCTCTCTCTATTCTCTCTCTATTCTCTCTCTCTCTCTCTCTATTCTCTCTCTCTCTCTCTCTCTCTCTCTCTATTCTCTCTCTCTCTATTCTCTCTCTCTCTATTCTCTCTCTCTCTCTATTCTCTCTCTCTCTCTCTCTCTATTCTCTCTCTATTCTCTCTCTCTCTCTCTCTCTATTCTCTCTCTCTCTCTATATATATATATTCTCTCTCAATTCTCTCTCTCTCTCTATTCTCTCTCTCTCTCTCTCTCTCTCTCTATTCTCTCTCTATTCTCTCTCTCTCTCTCTCTCTATTCTCTCTCTACTCTCTCTCTCTCTCTCTCTCAAGTGAGTGAGGTAGACAACATACAAAGTGAATATATAAAGTGAAAAACAACAAAAATTAACAGTAAACATTACACATACAGAGGTTTCAAAACAGTAAAGACATTACAAATGTCATATTATATATATATACAGTGTTTTAACAATGTACAAATGGTTAAAGGACACAAGTTAAAATAAATAAGCATAAATATGGGTTGTATTTACAATGGTGTGTGTTCTTCACTGGTTGCCCTTTTCTCGTGGCAACAGGTCACAAATCTTGCTGCTGTGATGGCACACTGTGGAATTTCACCCAGTAGATATGGGAGTTTTTCAAAATTGGATTTGTTTTCGAATTCTTTGTGGATCTGTGTAATCTGAGGGAAATATGTCTCTCTAATATGGTCATACATTGGGCAGGAGGTTAGGAAGTGCAGCTCAGTTTCCACCTCATTTTGTGGGCAGTGAGCACATAGCCTGTCTTCTCTTGAGAGCCATGTCTGCCTACGGCGGCCTTTCTCAATAGCAAGGCTATGCTCACTGAGTCTGTACATAGTCAAAGCTTTCCTTAATTTTGGGTCAGTCACAGTGATCAGGTATTCTGCCGCTGTGTACTCTCTGTTTAGGGCCAAATAGCATTCTAGTTTGCTCTGTTTTTTTGTTAATTCTTTCCAATGTGTCAAGTAATTATCTTTTTGTTTTCTCATGATTTGGTTGGGTCTAATTGTGCTGTTGTCCTGGGGCTCTGTAGGGTGTGTTTGTGTTTCTCTCTCTCTCTATCTAATTATCTCTCTATTCTCTCTCTCTCTCTCTCTCTCTCTCTATCTATTCTCTCTCTCTCTCTCTCTCTCTCTCTCTCTCTCTCTCTCTCTCTCTCTCTCTATTCTCTTGCTCTCTCTCTCTATCTATTCTCTCTCTATTCTCTCTCTCTCCCTCCCTCTCTCTTTCCCTCTCTCTTTCCCTCTCCACCCTCGGTTGCTAAAGAAACATCTGGTGTCTGTCGAGACCGTTCTAATAACGAGGGGTCTAAGGAGATGAACTGTGTTCACGGTGCACAAACACACACACACCAGAAGTACTCGTCACCCGTCCCTCTCCACTGCAGTTTCCTCGAGACAGGAAACCATTGGCATGTCTGGTACTTCTGAAAAGAATTAGCACCTATCTGACATTTACTCACTCAGTCTGGTCTGCTCTGACCTCCGATCATCATGGAAATCTAACTTCCAGAGAACAGGGGAGGAGAAGAGGAGAGAGGGCCTGGAGCTGGGGCTCGGGTTGGCTGGCCTCCCCCCTCAAAGATATGTTATACTGCCGTGTGGTTCGGAACCTTCTCCGAGAGAAGAGGGAGAAGAGAGAAGCGGAGCAGCACACCCACGAGAGCGAATCAAGAAGAAATTCAATCATCACCGCCCGCCCGCCCGCTCCTCCGTAGCTTTGTGTTGGCAGAGCCTCTGGGCAACAGTTGAATAGGAAGTCGTCTTTTTCTTTATCGACGTCGTCTTGGAAGCCGGGGAGAGGATTGGTGTAGTGGAGCAGTATTCCATGTAGGCATCATTTCAACCTCAGTAGTGTGCACCATAGACATGCAGCGTCAGGTCCAGTGCCAGTAGTTGGAAACATCATCTTTATAGCTGTGTAGGATTGTTAAGCTTTTGAAATGGCCTATAATTTACCATGTCATTTCAGGTTCAGTTTCAATTTCTCACCTGCTAGGACCTGTTAATGCTATCGTAGCTCTTACCAGCTCTTACCACACAACTTTACATGGAGACATCCACTTCTGCCACTGACGGTTAGCTATGTGTCACAGACAGGTTTGGGGTCAATTCCATTTCAATTCTAGACAATTCAGGAAGTGCAATGACATTCTCTTCAACGCTTTTCAATGAAGAACATTTGGAAATGGAATTGGAATTTGTTTTTTCTTTTCTGAATTGACTGGAATTGAAATGGAATTGACTCCAGCCCTGCTCACAGACAGTTACATCTAGAGCTGTCTCAGAGAAGGAGTACTGATCTGGGATCATCTTTCCCCCTGTCCATGTAATCAAGGTCATTGTGTGAGTTAAAAGGCAACTCTTAATACATATGGCCCCTGATGATGTTTATCCGTATCCAAGGCGATAGCTGTAGTTTTTGAATTTGAGAGTGAACTGATAGTGTCCAGAGATAGGGAAATGGGGAAGAGGAGGAGGAGGGGGCACACTTTTTGGACAGGAATTTTATCTATCACGCATGCCTCCCACCGTTCCTTTAGAAAGAGGACAGTGGAGATTACAGGGAGTGAAGCGGACCCCAGCGAATGGACATGCAAACAGGCCCACAGGGAACCCAGGATGACCCTCCTGCTGTCTTATCATCATTAAACCTAACTGCTAGCGGATAAAACAATCATTATGACAATTAGAGAGTGGCTTGAGACCCGGCAGGCTGGCCGGTAGGCCCCCCTGAGTCCTATTCTGTGATGTTGGCTATTGGCTGCTACAAGACTCTGGCCGCACGGGGCCCCCAGCATCAGGGGACCAGGGGGGATACTAGGGGGGGCATCCAGAGGGGGCTACCAGGGGGGGCTGAGGTGTTTACTCACTGCATCAACAGGACATAGTTCTCTCTATACATATAGAACACCCAGGAGCCTCAGGGGAAGTGGGAGATGAGAAGGGTGGGCTGGAGTGAGCCTCACTGAGAGGGGAAGATAAGGGTTTATCATTGCCCTGACTCCCCTAGCTGCCACATGCTTTGATTGTAATGTTCTGTGGTTCCTTCTGTGGTTCCTTCTGCCGACCCCCCCCGTGACAATTAAGATGACCCGCTCAGACACAATGCTGCCGAAGGGAGGGAGCAAGGGAGGCTCTCCTTCTCTCTTCATTGCACCGTGGGTGTTCCCTGACACCCAATCTCCCCTTCCCCTCCTGTCATTACTTGATTGTGTGTAACGCACTTGCTGGCGTCCTCTTCCCGGTAGGAAGCCTGCTAATTCCGACATTCCCTAACACCCCTTCTCCCACACACAGAGTCCTCTCTCAAACTTGCCCTGTTTGACATTGTTTCTGTCCATCTGTCCCGGAGGCGTCACAGTCACCATCCTCCAAGCCCATTGGATCAGATACTCTCATCTCTAACAACTGATTGACTGATTGTTTCCCAGCTGCTTTGTGATTAAACGGAGACTTGCACCACCACCGCCAGGCTGTGGCTCAGATGTGGTGAAGGCGGCTTGGCGGGCACGGTGCGAAACCGTGTGGCACAGTCCTGAACAGGGCGCTGTTATCTTTCCGACTCGTCACTACCAACTGTACCACACGGCGTGTTCAGCACGTCTCAGCTCAGTACTAACACCTGATAGTGTCATGCTGACTATAAAGCCATCACGGCGCGTTAACTGAGGTGCTCAGACAGTTAACTTGTTTTGGGTTTTCTGTTTCGAGCGGGAACCACTTCCAGATGCTGTTGAAGGAGAGAGAATGCAGCCCAACATCCATACTTAGTCTCCCTGTATCCAGCGGTGGCTGACAATACGCTGGCTTTGATTTCATTCATGGTGACACATTGCCTATGTGCAAATAGAGCGACGCCGTTGTTGGTTGCTTACATCAGCCAGCTGCAAAGGCAATGGGGCGAAAGCGGTTTGGAATGAAGACATCTGCTTTGAGCAGTGTGGGTTCGCCTAACACTCTTATTGAAGTGTGTTAGCCTGTGTGACAGGGCTAGGGGCGCGGACGCGCAATAAAATATATTCACTGTGAGACAAATATCTCATGCTGTGTTCTTGTGCTCTGTCACACTGCATCTACAGCTGTTGGGCTAACTCAGCCAGAGACAGTAGAGGTTCCTCTCAGACTGTCAGGCTAATTCAACCAGAGAGAGCAGAGGTTCCTCTCAGACTGTCAGGCTAACTCAGCCAGAGAGAGTAGAGGTTCCTCTCAGACTGTCAGACTAACTCAGCCAGAGAGAGTAGAGGTTCCTCTCAGACTGTCAGGCTAATTCAGCCAGTGAGAGTAGAGGTTCCTCTCAGACTGTCAGGCTAACTCAGCCAGAGAGAGTAGAGGTTCCTCTCAGACTGTCAGGCTAATTCAGCCAGAGACAGTAGAGGTTCCTCTCAGACTGTCAGGCTAACTCAACCAGAGACAGTAGAGGTTCCTCTCAGACTGTCAGGCTAACTCAGCCAGAGAGAGTAGAGGTTCCTCTCAGACTGTCAGGCTAATTCAGCCAGAGAGAGTAGAGGTTCCTCTCAGACTGTCAGGCTAACTCGCCAGAGAGAGTAGAGGTTCGTCTCAGACTTTCAGGCTAACTCAGCCAGAGAGAGTAGAGATTCCTCTCAGACTGTCAGGCTAACTCAGCCAGAGAGAGTAGAGGTTCCTCAGACTGTCAGGCTAACTCAGCCAGAGAGAGTAGAGGTTCCTCTCAGACTGTCAGGCTAACTCAGCCAGAGAGAGTAGAGGTTCCTCTCAGACTGTCAGGCTAACTCAGCCAAAGAGAGTAGAGGTTCTCTCAGACTGTCAGGCTAACTCGCCAGAGAGAGTAGAGGTTCGTCTCAGACTGTCAGGCTAATTCAACCAGAGAGAGCAGAGGTTCCTCTCAGACTGTCAGGCTAACTCAGCCAGAGAGAGTAGAGGTTCCTCTCAGACTGTCAGACTAACTCAGCCAGAGAGAGTAGAGGTTCCTCTCAGACTGTCAGGCTAATTCAGCCAGTGAGAGTAGAGGTTCCTCTCAGACTGTCAGGCTAACTCAGCCAGAGAGAGTAGAGGTTCCTCTCAGACTGTCAGGCTAATTCAGCCAGAGACAGTAGAGGTTCCTCTCAGACTGTCAGGCTAACTCAACCAGAGACAGTAGAGGTTCCTCTCAGACTGTCAGGCTAACTCAGCCAGAGAGAGTAGAGGTTCCTCTCAGACTGTCAGGCTAATTCAGCCAGAGAGAGTAGAGGTTCCTCTCAGACTGTCAGGCTAACTCGCCAGAGAGAGTAGAGGTTCGTCTCAGACTTTCAGGCTAACTCAGCCAGAGAGAGTAGAGATTCCTCTCAGACTGTCAGGCTAACTCAGCCAGAGAGAGTAGAGGTTCCTCAGACTGTCAGGCTAACTCAGCCAGAGAGAGTAGAGGTTCCTCTCAGACTGTCAGGCTAACTCAGCCAGAGAGAGTAGAGGTTCCTCTCAGACTGTCAGGCTAACTCAGCCAAAGAGAGTAGAGGTTCTCTCAGACTGTCAGGCTAACTCGCCAGAGAGAGTAGAGGTTCGTCTCAGACTGTCAGGCTAACTCAGCCAGAGTGAGTAGAGGTTCCTCTCAGACTGTCAGGCTAACTCAGCCAGAGAGAGTAGAGGTTCCTCTCAGACTGTCAGGCTAACTCCGCCAGAGAGAGTAGAGGTTCCTCTCAGACTGTCAGGCTAACTCAGCCAGAGAGAGTAGAGGTTCCTCTCAGACTGTCAGGCTAACTCAGCCAGAGAGAGTAGAGATTCCTCTCAGACTGTCAGGCTAACTCAGCCAGAGAGAGTAGAGGTTCCTCTCAGACTGTCAGGCTAACTCAGCCAGAGAGAGTAGAGGTTCCTCTCAGACTGTCAGGCTAACTCAGCCAAAGAGAGTAGAGGTTCCTCTCAGTCTGTCAGGCTAACTCAGCCAGAGAGAGTATAGGTTCCTCTCAGACTGTCAGGCTAACTCAACCAGAGAGAACAGAGGTTCCTCTCAGACTGTCAGGCTAACTCAACCAGAGAGAGTAGAGGTTCCTCTCAGACTGTCGGAGATAAGTGCCCTGCGGATGATAAATTAGCTCTTACTCCTACTGTTGACTCCCTCTGAGAACTGAAGCGCTGATACTGAAGGAGGGGGGGCAGCAATGTTAATCTTACTGTTATCCTATTTATGTAATGGGAAGAGGAACATACGCTGGATTACGTCAAGAGAAAGTTCAGTGAAAGTCGTAGTTTATCAAGATGGAGTCGTAGACCCAAAACATTACTCTGTTGGCCGACATGTCGTGTGATACAGGAAATTGCCTGGCTGCCTCCTCCATTATAAAAGTGGTTTTGCATCCAATCTGATTGGGCTGGGTGGTTTGGTCTCTTTAGTTTTTTCTCCCCTCTCCCTTCGTTATGAGACTGAGTGATCTCTGGTCTAAGCTCCGACCTTGTCATAGGATTAATGTGTGTTAACAGGTGGAGGGGGGGGGGGGGGGGGGGGGGGGGTGGGGTGGGGGGGGGTTGACTTGGCTCCCTGGTTTCATTGTGCTGGAGTAACCAGGGGGAGGTGGGGGGCTGAATGAGTGTGAACATTTCAGATTGCCTTTGAGGTAAAAGGGACTGCATTGTTTTTCTCCAATCAGCTCTCCTCGTAGTGGAATGTATTTTTGTGAGGATTGCCAGAGCCAATGAGGATCAAAAGGCGCTGGGCTAACAATGCAGGGAGCCAAACCATGCATCATGGAACAGAAAGGCAGCTGCCTGGCGGGATTGGAAACGGTAGCCACTCACTATGCTCCGCTCCCTGCTCCGGCTCCCGTTCCACAGCTCTATGGAATGCTGCTGATGTTCTGGTGAGAACTCCAACTCTGCCTCGCCTGGCTCTTGACACCAAAAACAACGGCCAAAAACGGAAGAACAATGTCCGGCCTACGCTGTGAATCTGGAGGCAGGTGTTGGTGGAGCATCAACAGACAGACAGACAGACAGACAGACAGACAGACAGACACAGCCCCTTGAGATTCCACCAGAGCCCACTACCACACTGGGAGGAAGAATGATGGTGGTCGTAAAAAAGGAAGGAGAAGGAGAAGAACAGTTTAAGGAGAAAAGGAGGGAAGCTTGTTTTCAAGTCAAGGCGTTGAAGTGATTTGTGGAGGGCCTGACAGAGGTGTCACAATGACATCATCGATGGCCATTGTCCCCCCCTGCTACTAGGCTTTGTTCTCCCATGACCAGAAAAGGGGGTGGTCAGAGGACCTGTAGGAGGCTAGTGGGAGGAGCTATAGGAGGTGGGCTCATTGTAATGGCTGGAATGGAATTAATGGAACAGTATCAAACAGATCAAACATATAGAAACCCCGTTTGACTCCGTTCCATTGATTCCATTCCAGCCATTACAATGAGCACGTCCTCCTATAGCTCCTCCCACCAGCCTCCACTGCAGTACACCCAGTACCTCTCCTCTAAATAACTCCGCACAGTAGAGCAGGAAGATAGTGAAACCTCACTTTGTTTATATTTTAACTGGAACTAATACTCAACACACAAACACTTCAAATGAGTTCTTTTGTCTATCACTTGGAGCAGAGCTGCCTACTTACATTGTCAACAGTATGTCTGCTGTAGCTTTGGCAGTAATTTGATAGCGATGCATCTGCCAAGGTATTTTTTCTCTTCTCCTAATCAGGAGTTAAGATTGAATTGGGGTGTGTCCCAAATGGCATCCTATTCCCTAGCGGGTTTGGGCCAAAAGTAGTGCGCTATGTAGGGAATAGGGTGCCATTTGGAACTCAGGCCTAGTTTCCAAGTGTTTGTTTCTTATGACCTGGTGTTAGCGCTGCTGCCGTCCGTATGCCTTCTGGTTATGACGAGCAGTCATTAGCGAGAGAGCTAATATTTCAGCCCATTTACCGCCTCTGTGTTTTAGTGGTCTTTTAGCTGAAGATCAAACAGCTCCTTCCTTTTGGAATTCTTGTGTTGACCCGCTCCTTCTCAGTGTTTATGGGGGGAATTCGGGTCACTGCATCCCAAATCTGACATATGGGTCAATCATTTTAAGGTGAGGGACGGGAATGGTTGTCTGTGGCAAACTAGAATCATGTCCCACTCATTACTGTCAATGTGCAGTTTATTGGACTCACTACCAACCCCACATAAATCCTGTTATTTTGAGCAACACCGGAATTTACATTGAGTAGTTCTCATAAATTCTCGTCGAGAGGAACTCTTATTTATTCGTCAACGTTCGCATTTTTTATCTTAACGGTGGTATTGAAAGGACCCCGGTGTCTGATCACTGTAGGCCTAGCTCGTACAGAACAGGGCTGACGACACGGACATCACATTCCATTGGAATGTTTGACTGGGTTCTGCCCTTCGCCGTCCAAACAGTTTCTGGGGGATCCAGTACACTTTAACCAATTTATGATCTGTGTTGCTTGGCCTGTGACCCGGGACTACACCTCTGCTAATGCCTCCACACTGTAGGCCTAACACAAAGGCCAGACCTCCTCGCTCTCTTTGCCTAAATTCCTTTTTAAATATTTTGAGAGGGAATTCCAAGAGGTTGACGCAGGCAGATCGGCATTGATTCTGGCTGATGTTGATGCTGCTGGTTTGCCTCCTTCAGTGAGGTAGCCATTCTAGGGGGTTTTGAGGTCGATTTTTGCATCCACGCCAGCCAGCATCAATGCTTCTGTTATTGAGGGAGGAATGGGGGTTGAGCTGTTTTGGAGAGGGGGGGACAACAACATATGGCCAAAAATGTAAGGGGGCACGTTTTAAACATCGTTAACACCTAAGCCTGGCATTCTGTTCATTCTTTTGTTAAGAGAGGGAGAGAGAGAAACACAAAGACCTGATTGCATTGCCTAGGGACTGAAATGCTATAGCTGCTTATTACAGCTAACTATGATGGGAGGACCACCAGAGTTGTGACTGATGTAGCTGCCTCCGGGGTGAGACAAAGGTTTACGTATTACACAAGCAATTTAGATGGTTTCTAAACATGTTGCCAAGACACTGGGTGCAGGGAGCCCTGTCCTTGTTTAGGTTCTCTTTCTCTTCCCCCCTCCATCTCTGTCCTCAAATTTTGCATGGTGCGGCGGGAGGGGGGGGGGGGGCTGAAGGACTCTGCACTTTTGTGTTCTCTATGAACTACGAGTGAGCTAATAAATTCTTTCAGCCACTCAGCATAGCATTCACGGATATCCCCCAAAGATTACACACACAAATCACCGGACAATGGAGGCCGCCGGGATGGCCTGGGCGTCGCAGGGGCCCGAGGACAAGCTGGAGAGAGAGAGAGAGAGGGCTGGGCTGGGCTGGGGTGGGGTGGGCTGGAGGAGGATCGAGGGGGAGCACTGGCTGGAGTCAAATGTTTTATAATGGTTTGTAATGCAGTAGTCAATGAGGGCGGTAGTGGAGGTACGGTATGTGGGGAGGACAGAAGAGGGGGATTCGGTTGGGAGGGGTGGGCACTGGGTATCTACAGAGACCAAGATGGAAGGAGACGAGAGAGAAAGAAATATAGTGAGAAAAGTAGAGAGAAATTGACAATGTGAAGGGTGATTGGCTGTGGTTTATAGGTTGGCTTTGACTTTAGTTACTACAGCACAAGCAGCAGAAAGAAAGAAAGAAAGAAAGAAAGAAAGAAAGAAAGAAAGAAAGAAAGAAAGAAAGAAAGAAAAAGTAGGGACATAATTAACTTGTTGGTCCTTTATATTTGTCCTCTGACTGCAGGCAGGAGATGAAAGGGGTCTGCTAGGTCTCACATTCCACCCCAATTACAAGAAGAACGGCAAGCTGTACGTCTCCTACACCACCAACCAGGAGCGCTGGGCCATCGGACCGCACGACCACATTCTGCGCGTGGTCGAGTACACCGTCTCCAGGTAACTAGTGGAGAAACCCATGCCAAACATTTACCATTTACGGTTCAACCACTGATAGTACAGAAACGTCCTGCGTGTGGTCGAGTACACCGTCTCCAGGTAAAATCTGTGAAATTACATTGAACCAAAGTTGAATAAACGTTGAATTGACATCTATGTCCTGTGGGCACCGTCTCCAGGTAAAATAGGAGAAACCAAACCAACCACCCCCTAGATACATTCATTGACCACACATGGTTCAACCAATGACGATGCAGAAACAAGCAAAGCCTAAATAAGATGGATTTCAGTGTCGATATTCCTGAGATAAATGTTTGCAGGTATAAAGTAGGGCTGGGAATTTCCAGGGACCTCACAATACGATATTATCATGATACTTAGGTGCCGATATGATATTTATTGCGATTCGCACTGTAATTTCATTGCAATGTTATTCGAAGTTTCAAACCTATTGCTCACCATATGTCTGCTGCAGAGAGACAAGAGAGAGAGAGCCATGAGAACACGAGTCTTGATCAGTCAGGAAAATAAAAGTGCTGAAAACATCTTGGCTCCCTATTTAAAAAGAAGATGGAGAACAAGCTATGAGGGGAAAATCCTGGAGTTTTGGAGCAGGTACAGCCAACTAGAACACAAATAACATTGTGATACTGTCAAAACAATACCATACATCGTCAAAAATAATATCCCGATATGTAACAACTATTTTGTTCACCATCACTAGTATACGGTACAGTTGATGAACAGGAAATGTTTATTTTCTAGTGAGTTTTGAATGGAGCCTGTGCCGGCTAGCTGCCAAGTCAAGTCCTGCACAGTGAAACGTGTTTTCTGACGTTGACAGCTTTTGCTTTTATTGAAAACTGAAAATGGCCGCTAATGACAACTGTAGATGTTTGTGGCTCTGCAGGTGATATACCAGAGCTCCGTTGCACAACAATCCGTGATTAACAAAACAAACTTCTCGTAACTATACTAGTTAAAGTATTACGTTTTTATTATTATAATCACTGTATGGCTCGGTTTAAAGACTTCATTTTTCAAACTGTTATAATCTTGGCGGTGCTGGCGTTTTGAGGAGGAGCCATGGCGTTGGTATTTGTATGTCACTCAGTGTGAAATAGTCCATCTCTTCCTGGCAGAGTAACGACCCTGAAGGAAAATAATAAGAACCTCTCTGTCTAAATACCCTGCCCAAAATAACACATCATTAAACATTTTGTGGCTGTTAACATGAAGCCAAATCTTTTCTCTGGACTTGGAAAGACATCACTTTATGGGTTTGAGTTACAGCTTTGAGTTGAGATTCACCCCAACATCGTAATAACGTCCTAACTCTGAGCTTTAATGAAGCGTCAAATCTAAAACCCAATGTCTCCAGACAACAAGCTCATTAAACACTCTTCTCGTTGGCGTGTTGTCGGTGAGTTAGCTTGTTTTTACATGTCAGAATTTTCTCCTGCAGTGGTATCATCTTACTCACGTACATAATTGCTCTTTTTCCCATCCAGGCATTACATGAGCACCTCTCTGTTTAATCAGGACATCCTTTAAATATACGTCTCAAACGTTCTTTACCTTTTGTCTCAATATGTGTAGTAGGCCCCAATAGTGTCAACATATGTTTAGGGCTCATTTTGGTTAATGCATGGGTGTGTTAGGACTTGGTTGGAGAAAAAGCATGCACACACTATGACCCCTAAGACTGTCCACCCTTGGTATGGAATGTATTGAAGCATCACGCAAGCCTCTGACAATACACTCTAGGTTCCTCATAGAGATATAAAACAATACACTCTAGGTTCCTCTCATAGAGATGTAAAACAATACACTCTAGGTTCCTCTCATAGAGTTTTAAAACAATACCCTCTAGGTTCCTCTCATAGAGATATGAAACAATACACTCTAGGTTCCTCATAGAGATATAAAACAATACACTCTAGGTTCCTCTCATAGAGATATAAAACAATACACTCTAGGTTTCTCATAGAGATATAAAACAATACACTCTAGGTTCCTCATAGAGATATGAAACAATACACTCTAGGTTCCTCTCATAGAGATATAAAACAATACACTCTAGGTTCCTCTCATAGAGATATGAAACAATACACTCTAGGTTCCTCTCATAGAGATATGAAACAATACACTCTAGGTTCCTCATAGAGATATGAAACAATACACTCTAGGTTAATCATAGAGATATGAAACAATACACTCTAGGTTCCTCATAGAGATATGAAACAATACACTCTAGGTTCCTCATAGAGATATAAAACAATACACTCTAGGTTCCTCATAGAGATATAAAACAATACACTCTAGGTTCCTCTCATAGAGATGTAAAACAATACACTCTAGGTTCCTCTCATAGAGTTTTAAAACAATACCCTCTAGGTTCCTCTCATAGAGATATGAGACAATACACTCTAGGTTCCTCATAGAGATATAAAACAATACACTCTAGGTTCCTCTCATAGAGATATAAAACAATACACTCTAGGTTTCTCATAGAGATATAAAACAATACCCTCCAGGTTCCTCTCATAGAGATATAAAACAATACCCTCTAGGTTCCTCTCATAGAGATATAAAACAATACCCTCTAGGTTCCTCATAGAGATATAAAACAATACACTCTAGGTTTCTCTCATAGAGATATGAAACAATACACTCTAGGTTCCTCTCATAGAGATATAAAACAATACACTCTAGGTTCCTCATAGAGATATGAAACAATACACTCTAGGTTCCTCATAGAGATATGAAACAATACACTCTAGGTTCCTCATAGAGATATAAAACAATACACTCTAGGTCCCTCTCATAGAGATATAAAACAATACACTCTAGGTTCCTCTCATAGAGATATGAAACAATACACTCTAGGTTCCTCTCATAGAGATATGAAACAATACACTCTAGGTGTAACAGCTCTCGTTGGTAGAAGGAGACCAAGGCGCAGCGTGGTAGGCGTACATCGTATCTATTGATGACACCAAACAAAATAACAAAGTCAAAAAACGAAAGCACACAGCTCTGTCAAGCTACAGAAACTAAACAGAAAACAAGATCCCACAACCTAATGGTGGGGAGGTATGAAGATATGAGAAACAATGCATTTGATCGAACACTTTTCAATTTAATTTTGTTGATCAGGAAAAACCCAAATGTGGTGGACAGTAGGACCATGCGGATGCTGATAGAAGTGGCAGAGCTGCACAGGAAGCACCTGGGAGGACAGCTGCTGTTTGGCCCTGACGGCCTGCTGCACATCGTCCTGGGAGATGGCATGATCACCCTGGACGACATGGAGGAGATGGACGGCCTTAGGTGAGACCCAGTGGTCAGGGGGTCAAAGGTCAAGGGCAATATGTAGGCTATTTGGGGATTAGTCTGTGGGGATCATTCTGTCAGAATCTTTAGTATGGGTATCTTTCTATTGCCATCTTTCTATGGGTATCTTTCTATGGGAATCTTTCTATGGGAATCTTTCTATGGGCATCTTTCTATTCTCATCTTTCTATGGGTATCTTTCTATGGCCTTCTTTCTATGGGCATCTTTCTATGGCCATCTTTCTATGGGTATCTTTCTATGGCCATCTTTCTATGGGTATCTGTCTATGGGAGTCTTTCTATGGACATCTTTCTATGGACACCTTTCTATGGGTATCTGTCTATTCTCATCTTTCTATGGGTATCTTTCTATGGCAATCTTTTTTGGGGTATCTTTCAATGGCCATCTTTCTATGGGTATCTTTCTATGGCCTTCTTTCTATGGGCATCTTTCTATAGCCATCTTTCTATGGGCATCTTTCTATAGCCATCTTTCTATGGGTATCTTTCTATGGCCATCTTTCTATGTGTATCTTGTATCTTTCTATGGCCTTCTTTCTATGGGCATCTTTCTATGGCCATCTTTCTATTCTCATATTTCTATGGCCATCTTTCTATTCTCATTTTTCTATGGGTATCTTTCTATGGCAATCTTTTTATGGGTATCTTTCAATGGCCATCTTTCTATGGGTATCTTTCTATGGCCTTCTTTCTATGGGCATCTTTCTATGGCCATCTTTCTATGGTTATCTGCCTATGGGAGTCTTTCTATGGACATCTTTCTATGGGTATCTGTCTATGGGAGTCTTTCTATGGACATCTTTCTATGGGTATCTGTCTATGGGATATCTTTCTATGGCCATCTTTCTGCTGGTATTTTTTAGGCCACTGTAGGCCATTTCCCAAAAACTTAAAGGACAGTAAGTCTTCTAACATTTGGCAAGATGAAGCAATATGGCAGCAGTAAACCAAGACAGTAGCTACAGTTTTTCCACCTCCAACAGTTTCCTCCCAACTAACCAGTTGTCCTTTCTTGTGTGTGCTGTCTGCAGTGATTTCACAGGGTCTGTGTTGAGGGTGGACGTGGACACAGACTGCTGCACGGCTCCCTACTCCATACCCAGGAACAACCCCTACTTCAACAGCACCAACCAGCCACCAGAAATATTTGCCCACGGACTGCATGACCCAGGCAGGTGAGTGAAATGCTCCATGGCCATACCTAATACCTGTACCTACCCAGAGAATCCCACCAATACTTCACATACCTGATACCTGTACCCACCCAGAAAATCCCACCAATACTTCACTATGGTGTGTGTGTGTATCTTCTCATATATTAATATTAGTATATAGTATGTCGTATTTAATTGTGAGCGACAGTTAATTGTGAGTGACAGTTAATTCTGAGTGACAGTTCATTATGAGTGACTGTTGCACCTATTCCTTTCTAGTGTGTATCTTCTCAACTATGGACATGATCAGATCACTCCGTGTGTTACTGCCTCGGTTGTTCTGTGTCTTGACATGGTAAAAGGTTGATCATAGATTGACTGTACTAGGCTATGAGTTTCATTAGAACGTGTTCATCAATCTTACTGACTTGTAGCTGGGTGTGTGAGATATGCAGCTATTGATTTACAGTATCCCCGTTGCATGCCACTGTTTTATCATGTGGCACAACCACCCCAAGGTGACACTCAGGGAGTAACGCATCATCGCAGATGGACAGTGTCATGGCGTTCCAATGTTTTTCCCACTTATCCGTTCATTCCTGTCTTTCCCCAGGTGTGCCGTGGACCGGCATCATACGGATAACAACGGGAGTCTCTTGATCCTGTGCACGGACGCCAGCGGTAGGAACGCGTCTGCAGGGAGAATACTGGCGATCACTAAGGGGAAAGACTACGGTGAGTTCCTTCTTCTAATGGTTTTCCCTAACAACACTGAGGATGTGTCCCAAATGGCACCCTATTCCCTATATAGTGCACTACTTCTGAACAGAGTGCATGAGCCCTGGTTAAAAGGAGTGCACTTTATAGTGGACAGGCTGCCATTTGGGACCTTTAGGAGCCTGAGAGTGCCCTTTAGGAGTCTGTCTGGAATACATCAATGGGATATTAATGTTGCTTGTTATGAAAATAGCTCTGTCTGCCTTACAGTCTCATTCCATGTCCTCTCTCACCTTGGGAAAGTGTGGAAGAATATGATGGAATTCCTCACAAATGACCTTTTTGGATAACCTTTCATTTTACTCTGTGTTCTGCACGAGAACAACGATGTCTGTTTTTTTGGAACACAACTGGATTCTTTCCTGTTGTGAGAATGAGGTATTTGGTCAGCCTCCAACTTGTTCAGTACACAGTGTGTCTGAGTAAAAAATATTTTAAAAAGTATCAGAAGTTATTGTGATCCACAAACGATTTGTCCTCGCATATCGTTGCCAGGGGAATGCGAGTTTGTGTCCATGACTAGGATTTATAGTTGTCAGCCACGATGAATATCTTGATGATGGGTTAGTATAGTTGAAAGCACACTAAACAGAGCCATGAGGATCTGGGGTTCATATTCTCCTTGGTGCACGTCAAAAGAGCATAATCGACACCAGAACACTCTTTCTAACACAATGAAGAAATGAGTGCTGATGTTTGGTTTGAATCATGTAGAGCTGTTTGTTTGGTTCTAATAACCACACAATGAGTGCTATTTCAGCCACCCGCAAAACAACCCCCCCTAACCCCCTCCCTCCCAGCCCCTCAGCCTAGTTTAAAGCTCCCACCCATTCCATTGGCCACCTCTCACCCAGGACGATCACTGGTTGGGCCAAATTAACCCAGACCCCGGCCCCGATTATACTATTGCCATGATGGAGGTGGAGTTCATTACCTGATTACTGATATCTGATTACACCCTAATAGGGGCGAGAACTCCTCACATCATAATGTCCATTATTCCCATGTAATGACTACATAACGATTTACATTCATGTTGTCCCAAAAATACACTAAAACTCCATCATCAACCTTCTGCGCTATTTAGTACAACCATCACTTAATACGTTCAGTTTCAATGTTAATGAGGAGGTATCGTGGTGGTTAAAGCCCTACATTACATTTAATCCAGTTTAGCAAAGTTGTTTTTAACAAGGCAAGGCCTCAGTCACAGTAATTGAAACCACCCTCCACTACGTACTAATGGACTCGTGACAGATGGCAGTAAACATGGATATCCTTTTCTCTTCCTACACCAACAGGGAAAACAGGACTCATTAGAGTGGGCATAAATCACACCCAGGTCTCAGGGAGTCACAGTCATTAGGCTAGGGTCCGACCATGGCAGCTCCAGGTCTCAGGGAGTCACAGTCATTAGGCTAGGGTCCGACCATGGCAGCTCCAGGTCTCAGGGGGTCACAGTCATTAGGCTAGGGTCTGACCATGGCAGCTCCAGGTCTCAGGGAGTCACAGTCATTAGGCTAGGGTCCGACCATGGCAGCTCCAGGTCTCAGGGAGTCACAGTCATTAGACTAGGGTCTGACCATGGCAGCTCCAGGTCTCAGGGAGTCACAGTCATTAGACTAGGGTCTGACCATGGCAGCTCCAGGTCTCAGGGAGTCACAGTCATTCGACTAGGGTCTGACCATGGCAGCTCCAGGTCTCAGGGGGTCACAGTCATTAGGCTAGGGTCCGACCATGGCAGCTCCAGGTGTCAGGGAGTCACAGTCATTAGGCTGGGGTCTGACCATGGCAGCTCCAGGTCTCAGGGGGTCACAGTCATTAGGCTAGGGTCTGACCATGGCAGCTCCAGGTCTCAGGGAGTCACAGTCATTAGGCTGGGGTCCGACCATGGCAGCTCCAGGTGCAGAGTGAAGGATTGGTGCCATGTTTGCCACCACAGAGAATACTATTGTACACTCTTAGAAAAAAAGGTGCTATCTAGAACCAAAAATGATTTTTCATCTGTCCTCATAGGCGCACCCTTTGTAGAACGCCAAGATGGGCTTCTACCTTGAATCGAAAAGGGTTATCCTAAGGGAACAGCCACAGAACCAATTTGGAACTTTTTTTTCTAAGAGTGTAGGGAATAAACAGAGTGAAAATCCCTGCGTCGCCCATATTATATGAGTGTAATATCTAAGATGTAGCTAGTCATATTTTGGTCAAGCTGTCAAATGACAGCTATCTTAGGCTGAAAATAATACCTTTTGACAAATGCTATATATGTTCCAAGAAGTAATTTTTTTGGAGGGATACACAAATTGACTTAAAATACCACAATAATTCTGAATTAGTTTTTTGGAGCTTGTAGAGATCTACAAGTGTCATATGGCACTATATACTGTGTATAGTGCACTACTTTTGACCAGAACTCTATGGGCCTTGGTTAAAAGAATAGTGCACTTTAAAGACAATAGGGTGCCATTTGGGGCACAGCCTCTGTAATTACACTGATCTGAGTTCTGTGTATCTGTGTTTATGTAGAGAACGAGGCATCCATCTTAATGATACTGATCTGAGGCCTGTGTATCTGTGTGTTTCTGTAGAGAACGAGGCGTCCATCTTAATGATACTGATCTGAGGCCTGTGTATCTGTGTGTTTCTGTAGCGAACGAGGCGTCCATCTTAATGATACTGATCTGAGGCCTGTGTATCTGTGTGTTTCTGTAGAGAACGAGGCGTCCATCTTTGACCTGGCGACCAGTGGAGGAGCAGCACCTGTGGGAGGGTTCATCTACAGAGGCTGTCAGTCCAGAAGGCTCTACGGGAGCTATGTGTTCGGAGACAAGAACGGGTAAGCTTATAAGTTCTAAATATTATAACAGGGTTTTTATTTATCGTCAAATGATCTAGATTAAATGTGTAGCTAGTTTGAATCAAACATTGTTTTCTCATTTGGAACGTTCTCGAACGATTCTAGTGTTCATTGACTTTGAATTGAACAAACACAAACAGCTGTGTTCAGTAACCCAACTTTGCTATGGTGAACGTAACTCTGAGGTAAACACTATGCCAATTGACGTCCATCCCCTGATTCTGTCCATGGTCACCGTGCCAACATAAACCCAGTGTTCCATCCACGTTGGGGGGAAAACATTACTATCACATTACTGACACTACTACTGCTCAGGCTCATTCACTGTAAATGGAGACGTGATTTCCTGCCCCGGTTGGTTGGTCCGTTTGGCTACGGCCTCGTGTTGTTCACACGTCTCATTGGTTGATAATTAATCTTCCTCTCTCGCTGAAGTCAAACCTCGCCTCTTGAATAAACAAAGGAAATAAAGACGCTGAAGGAAGTACGCTATTGAGACATCATGGCAATGTGTTTGGAAAAATGACTCGCAGCTACTTAGTCTCATTACAGTTTTTGAAGGGCACGTTGTTGTGAAAGGGCGAGGAGGATTTTGGCATCATGTTTATTTGGAAACCAAAAGACTTCATGCACACTAAGGCACTGAAACACAAGACTGTTGTGCTGTGACCTAGAAGGAAACAATGTGCCGTTTTTGCTGACCCCTGACCTGTGCTTAATGCTAGTATTACTGTAACAGTGTGCTGATGTTGTGCTGTGCTTTTGTGTGTGTGCGTTTCAGGAACCTGCGGATCCTCCAGAAGGGCTCAGGGGCAGCGAGGGACCAGTGGCAGGAGAAAGCTCTGTGTCTGGGGACCAGCAGCTCCTGTGGCTCCGCTCTGGTGGGACATATCCTGGGCTTCGGAGAGGACCAACTAGGTCAGTAGAACCAGCACAAAAGTTGTTTCCCAAATGGCACCCTATTCCCAATATAGTGCAGTACTTTTTGACCAGAGCACTATGAAAGTAGCGCACTAAATAGGGAATAGGGTGCCATTTACCCAACTCTCTAGTCTAAAGGCTGGCCCCTACATGTATAGCCACATTATTATATGTCAATTTCTGTGTGTTTCTGGGTGTCTCTCTACATCTGAGCTGATGTTATGAGTGACAGCTTTTGTCAACAAAGGGTCTGGATGCAGAAGATAGATTGCAGAGTGTCAAGCCATCCTGAAATCCGTGTTTACACCCAATGACAGATGTCAAAACTGTGGAAAACTCT
Source organism: Oncorhynchus mykiss (assembly GCF_013265735.2). NCBI lineage: Eukaryota > Metazoa > Chordata > Actinopteri > Salmoniformes > Salmonidae > Oncorhynchus > Oncorhynchus mykiss. The sequence continues at coordinate 10,931,310 of NC_048583.1, read as the reverse complement.
AGTTCAGAATCATTGGGGCATTGTATATGGAACAATGGTACATGTATTTACATAGTACATCCCTGGGGTGCGATGTCAATGTTCAACATGTTTCCACTCGGTTGGGTTTAGAAACAAGACTGCTCCAATTGAGTTTCTGAGATTAGGAAGTGAGGGGAAAAACTTCCTCGGAGTCTCAAATTCAAGCCGTTATTCGAGTGATATTCATGATATTGGACCAGAAAACCAACAGAGGTCACACACGCTGTGTGAGGGGAACTAATACCTCCATCCCTTCCCTCCGTGTCACCTTTCCTCCATGGCACGTTCCAGCAGCAGGATATTAAAGTCTCCCTGCTTCCTGAAGGATTATATGGTAATTTCCATACGATAGCATCAGGCCTCAAAGAGCCTACTGATATGGCATGTAGTTGGCCACCTGGTGATGAATGTTTCTGGTCTGTGTTATTGTTTACCAGCCTACCAGTCATACCATCTTAGGTGAGGTTAGGTTTGCTACATCAACAAACCCACTGAACCCAATTCATTGTATCCCCATTTGACAAAAGGACTCACTGTGAGCTCATGTTTTGCAGAAAACTAATTATCCATATTGGCATACAACGGGCACACAGGGTTAACCATGGGACTTGCCAGTATCTTGGCGTGGTGTTAGTTGAAGATTTTTGCTTTTGTTCATGATTTGTAAATGGTGTGTGGGTAGGCGAATGGTGGAGGGCTGTGCTGAGCTGGGCTGGCTTCCCACAACAGGGCCCCATTGACACATGTTTACAATTTGTCCTCTTATGGAGCCGTGTTGTGGGCTTGCTCCTCATTAAATGACTCGCCTGGTTCCAGTCAGGAGTATTCAGTTGTCCCGTGATACTCACTCTCTCACAAGTCCCATGGCAAGTGCAGCGCTGCAGGGACCCTGAGCAGGGCCTCTTCTCTTATTTTCTCTCTGTTTCTCTCTCAATTTCAATATAATTTTAAGGGGTCTATTGGCATGGGAAACAAACAGTTGAATTTGGAAGTTTGCATACACTTATGTTGGAGTCATTAAAACTTGTTTTTCAACCACTCCACAAATTTCTTGTTAACAAACTATAGTTTTGGAAAGTCGGTTAGGACATCTACGTTGTGCATGACACAAGTCATTTTTCCAACAATTGTTTACAGACAGATTATTTCACTTGTAATTCACTGTATCACAATTCCAGTGGGTCAGAAGTTTACATACACTAAGTTGACTCTGCCTATCAACAGCTTGGAAAATTTCAGAAAATGATGTCATGGCTTTAGAAGCTTCTGATAGGCTAATTGGCATAATTTGAGTCAATTGTAGGTGTACCTGTGGATATATTTCAAGGCCTACCTTCAAACTCAGTGCCTCTTTTGCTTGCCATCATGGGAAAATCAAAAGAAATCAGCCAAGACCTTGTAGACCTCCACAAGTCTGGTTCATCCTTGGGAGCAATTTCTAAATGCCTGAAGGTACCACGTTCATCTATACAAACAATAGTACGCAAGTATAAACACCATGGGACCACGTAGCCGTCATACCGCTCAGGAAGGAGACGCGTTCGGTCTCCTAGAGATGAATGTACTTTGGTGCGAAAATTGCAAGTCAATCCCAGAACAACACCAAAGGACCTTGTGAAGATGCTGGAGGAAACGGGTACACAAGTATCTATATCCACAGTGAAACAAGTCCTATATTGACATAACCGTAAAGGCCGCTCAGCAAGGAAGAAGCCACTGCTCCAAAACCTGCATAAAAAAGCCAGACTGCGGTTTGCAACTGCACATGGGAACAAAGATCGTACTTTTTGGAGAAATGTCCTCTGGTCTGATGAAACAAAAATATAACTTTTTGGCCATAATGACCAACGTTATGTTTGCAAGCCGAAGAACACCATCCAAACTGTGAAGCACGGGGGTAGTAGCATCATGTTATGGGGGTGCTTTGCTGCAGGAGGGACTGGTGCACTTCACAAAATACAGTGCCTTGCGAAAGTATTCGGCCCCCTTGAACTTTGCGACCTTTTGCCATATTTCAGGCTTCAAACATAAAGATATAAAACTGTATTTTTTTGTGAAGAATCAACAACAAGTGGGACACAATCATGAAGTGGAACGAAATTTATTGGATATTTCAAACTTTTTTAACAAATCAAAAACTGAAAAATTGGGCGTGCAAAATTATTCAGCCCCTTTACTTTCAGTGCAGGAAACTCTCTCCAGAAGTTCAGTGAGGATCTCTGAATGATCCAATGTTGACCTAAATGACTAATGATGATAAATACAATCCACCTGTGTGTAATCAAGTCTCCGTATAAATGCACCTGCACTGTGATAGTCTCAGAGGTCCGTTAAAAGCGCAGACAGCATCATGAAGAACAAGGAACACACCAGGCAGGTCCGAGATACTGTTGTGAAGAAGTTTAAAGCCGGATTTGGATACAAAAAGATTTCCCAAGCTTTAAACATCCCAAGGAGCACTGTGCAAGCGATAATATTGAAATGGAAGGAGTATCAGACCACTGCAAATCTACCAAGACCTGGCCGTCCCTCTAAACTTTCAGCTCATACAAGGAGAAGACTGATCAGAGATGCAGCCAAGAGGCCCATGATCACTCTGGATGAATTGCAGAGATCTACAGCTGAGGTGGGAGACTCTGTCCATAGGACAACAATCAGTCGTATATTGCACAAATCTGGCCTTTATGGAAGAGTGGCAAGAAGAAAGCCATTTCTTAAAGATATCCATAAAAAGTGTTGTTTAAAGTTTGCCACAAGCCACCTGGGAGACACACCAAACATGTGGAAGAAGGTGCAGATGAAACCAAAATTGAACTTTTTGGCAACAATGCAAAACGTTATGTTTGGCGTAAAAGCAACACAGCTCATCACCCTGAACACACCATGCCCACTGTCAAACATGGTGCTGGCAGCATCATGGTTTGGGCCTGCTTTTCTTCAGCAGGAACAGGGAAGATGGTTAAAATTGATGGGAATATGGATGGAGCCAAATACAGGACCATTCTGGAAGAAAACCTGATGGAGTCTGCAAAAGACCTGAGACTGGGACGGAGATTTGTCTTCCAACAAGACAATGATCCAAAACATAAAGCAAAATCTACAATGGAATGGTTCAAAAATAAACATATCCAGGTGTTAGAATGGCCAAGTCAAAGTCCAGACCTGAATCCAATCGAGAATCTGTGGAAAGAACTGAAAACTGCTGTTCACAAATGCTCTCCATCCAACCTCACTGAGCTCGAGCTGTTTTGCAAGGAGGAATGGGAAAAATGTTCAGTCTCTCGATGTGCAAAACTGATAGAGACATACCCCAAGCGACTTACAGCTGTAATCGCAGCAAAAGGTGGCGCTACAAAGTATTAACTTAAGGGGGCTGAATAATTTTGCACGCCCAATTTTTCAGTTTTTGATTTGTTAAAAAAGTTTGAAATATCCAATAAATGTCGCTCCACTTCATGATTGTGTCCCACTTGTTGTTGATTCTTCACAAAAAAATACAGTTTTATATCTTTATGTTTGAAGCCTGAAATGTGGCAAAAGGTCGCAAAGTTCAAGGGGGCCGAATACTTTCGCAAGGCACTGTAGATGGCATCATGAGGGATGAAAATTATGGGGAAATATTGAAGCAACATCTCAAGACATCGGTCAGGAAGTTAAAGCTTGGTCGCAAATGGGTCTTCCAAATGGACAATGACCCCAAGCATACTTCTAAAGTTGTGACATAATGGCTTAAGGACAACAAAGTCAAGGTATTGGAGTGGCCATCAGAAAGCCCTGATCTCAATCCTATAGACAATTTGTGGGAAGAAATTAAAAAGCGTGTGTGAGCAAGGATGCCTACAAACCTGACTCAGTTACACCAGCTCTGTCAGGAGGAATGGGCCAAAATTCACCCAACCTATTACGGGAAGCTTGTAGGCTACCCGAAACGTTTGACCCAAGTTAAACAATTTAAAGGCAATGCTACCAAATACGAATTGAGTGTACGTAAACTTCTGACCCACTGGGAATGTGATGAAAGAAATAAAAGCTGAAGTATATGGTTCTCTCTACTATTATTCTGACATTTCACATTCTTAAAATAAAGTGGTGATCCTAACTGACCTAAGACAGGGAATTTTTACTAGGATTAAATGTCAGGAATTATGAAAACGGATTTAAATGTATTTGGCTAAGGTGTATGTAAACTTCCGACTTCAACTGTATGTTAACATTTCCAAAGCAAGTGAACTAGATAATAAACAAAAGTGAAATAAACGATACAAATTAACAGTTAATATTACACTCACAAAAGTTCCAAAAAGAAAGACGTTACAAATATCAAATTATGTGCAAATAGATAAAATAAATAAGCATATGGGTTGTATTTACAATGCTGGTCTTCACAGGATGCACTTTTCTTGTGGCAACAGGGCTTCTTAACTGGTTGTCCTTCTTCTCTCTCTCTCTCTCTCTCTCTCTCTCTCTCTCTCTCTCTCTCTCGCTTCGTCTTTTCTCTTATTTGCTCTCTCTAGATAGGGCTGATGCCTGGACTACATTTCCCATTTAACCCCTGTTCTCCTCACCCCCAGGTGAAGTGTACATCCTGGCCACCAGTAAAATCATGGCTCAGTCACACAGTGGGAAGCTCTACAAGCTAGTGGACCCTAAAAGGTAAAGAACACAACTTTCTTTGTGTGCGTGTGTGCATGTGGCCTGCCCATATACCTACACATAGCAGATATAGTGGCAGTGCAGGATCACAACTTCACAGAGAGAGGGGGTTCACACCTCCCTCCACCCCTTGTTTTCTACACCTCTTCAATACATCACACACACACACACACACACACACACACACACACACACACACACACCAGGGCTCTTATCCGGCCGGTTCCCCGGCCAACACAAATCTCAGAGTGGTAATTGGAGAGTAAGCATACCGTTTCTAACACCAGCACTACCAACAGGCCCTGTTAGAGAGTGAGGGAAGATAGGAGAGACGAAAGAGAGAGAGGATAGTGAGGAGAGGGAGGAGAGAGAGAGAGAGCGAGGAGAGAGAGAGAGAGAGCGAGGAGAGAGCACACGTGGCTCGCTGGGTATTTTCGTAGCGTTTGACAGGGCTGCTTATACACTCCTGGAGAGAACGGAGGGCACCTGTCGATGAGTGGTAATGTTTTCCTCATAGTCGTAGGGAGGGATTTGTTACATGTGACTGGAATATCTGGTGGTTTGGGTTTTGATGAAGGGATGCTGTGTCCCAACAATGTGCCCCGCTGCGTCCCAACAATCCAGGTCGCACACAGCTGATAATGTGCTGGAGTTTCTGGTGATAAATATTACTAGAGGAGATGGTTGCCTGTTAATCGTTGTTGTATGCTTTCTAAACATTTTACCCTGTGTTTTACTCTATTCAATATTTTCGATAATCATGAATCTTTAACAAATGATGTTTGCGTCAAGCCTAGTACATGTGAAAAACCCAGCACACCAGGAGGTACGTATACGGGGTGTATGAGGTCCCCCTCCACCGCAGCCAACATCTGAGACATGAATGTCATTGATATATAGTCTGAATCATGAGAAATTACATTGAACACAACCAGATCCTCTCACTTTCTAATTCAAACCAATCGCTCCTCAAGCTGTGTCTTTCCACCCTCAGCCACCCAGAAATCATCCAGTCCCCCTTTTCAGCACGACGGAATGGAGAACTAGAGATCCTCATGTAGGTTTAGGTCCTTCAGCTTAAGTGAAGTTGTCAGGGAGGCATGTGGAGCATCTAAAAACACTGGGCTTACAGTGGGAGTTAAGTCCAGGAAGGAGACAGAATAATGTTTTCTTAAGTCCATTTCACTTTATTGGAGTGTGTGTGTGTGTGTGTGTGTGTGTGTGTGTGTGTGTGTGTGTGTGTGTGTGTGTGCTTGCGTGTGTGTGTGTGTGTGCTTGCATGTATGTGTGCTTGCCTGTGTGGGACAATAGAAACAGATCCCTGGCTAATTATTGCGAAGGTGTTGACAGTACCAACCAAGTCACAGTTAATTACGCCACAGATGTTTCTACGGGCCCCTTGCTGCTCCGCTCAACATTTTATTTATGGTTTTTGGCTCGACACATTTTTCCCAAACAACAATTCTTTCCACCCATATTTTGTTTAGTCTGTACAGTGGCCTGTGTGGTGCTGGGAGTCCGGCTTCTACGCGCGCACACACACACACTCACTCACTTCGCTATTAGTATCTCGTTACAGGGAGGAGGGGGCGGGATGGAGGCAGCTAACGTTTCTGACCTTGCTGCGTTATCACGTCTGATGGGCCACCCGTCCTCCTCTACCCATTCTGGGGTACCTGGCGCCCCCTCACCCTCCTCCTTTACAGAAGACTTGTATTTCTGAGAGGCGAGCCTGTGGTGGTCCGGGGGTCCCACAACATCCACCATCCACCCACATGGTGTTTTCATTACATGTATGTTTGGGGAAGAGGAGGGGGCTTTAGGAGGTAGGAGGCTGGGGAGGGGAGTGAAAGAGGAGTATCACCTAAACCCCCCTGCAATGTTTTGGGGTAAACACACGTCCCGGCAGCGCGCTGACTTCATTTGTAGGTATTTGTTTGTCAGTCGGGTATTGTCCAATAATAAATAGGCCACCATGCGTCTCAGTAACATCATTATACGTTGTCTCTGTCCCATGTGGACACTGTCGTGGAAATTCTGTACTGAGAGAGATTTCATTTCTAAATATACAACACAGAGGCAGAGTAGGATCATGTGGCATTGTTTACTGGCTCTACTGTGGAAGGAGACAGAGCTGTTTAAAAATCCCTTGCCCGGGATTCAAACCTAGTCCATATGCATCACACACACACACACACACGATATGCCGTCTTCCCCAAGGCTTCAACGGGTTTCAGCTCTGTTTTAAATGTTTTCCTTTTCCCCTCTTTCTATAATTAGATCAGTATAATGTCTGATTGAGACATGCAATGCTTCATTGAATATGTCTTATCTCAATTGCCCTGCCACACGCAGTCAGAGGTCCCCATGGGAGAGAGAGAGACTTTTATTTATTTCTGGTGCTAACATCCATTTAGAAGCAGAGGAGGAGGAGGGCTTTATTCCTTGAGAGAGAAGAGACACAAACAAACACCGCCTCTGGGTATTGGGTGGGTTGGTTATGTGGGGGAGGATGTCACTGGCCACATTGTAAAGCTGTACAGTATGTAACTGCCAGGTTGTTTATCGCGTATAAGAATGGAAGGGACAGAGCCACGTTTTATTCAAAACCAAATTCTATCCAGTCCTCACGATTCCATCTGGAACCTGAATGGGGGGAGAGACAGTTGAAACAGTAAGAACTCCTGCTGATAACGGTGATAAAACAAGTTGTCTTTCCATCTAAACAGGCTTTTATCCAAAGAGGGAGGAAATGGTTCTCCTGTGTCATAAAATACTTTTCACACAATTTAGGGTTTAATTGAGTCAGGTGCAGTCCTCTGGTTGAATTGTGTTGAGTAAAGAGGTTGAGAAGACCCAGTGGACATAGAATAGGGCTCTCCTTTATGAAGTCACTATGGAAGTCACAAATTACAGGACGCACTGGGGAGAAGGAGCAGGGAGGTGTGTGTGCGTGCGTGCGTGCATGCGTGTTCAGTGTGTGTGGTACGGTAGCTCCCAGCTCCCGATATGCTGGCTAAAAAAAGCCAGCTCTTTTATTCAGATGTCCCTCCTAAATCTTGCTGCTGCACTACTGTGGTCCTGCCCTTGACAAAGCTGCTCCACTGAATGGCCCTGGCTCCTACAATACACAGTACATTTCTGACACAATTAAAACAAGGGATGAAACCACAAAGAAGCCCCCAAACAATGGAGCCGGATGACAAAACAGCCAAAGGACTCACACTGGGCCGTTTGATTTAGCCATTGTTGGGAGGCACAATGTACACCACTCCAGGGCTTTTTTTTCACATACACCTCATGCCAATCAAGCAAGCCCCAGCACATAGCCCCAACACATTCCTTCCCAAAAACCCTCCCCACCAAATCCCAGGCTACCAGCCACCCATCACTATCAAAGCTTTAAGTGAAATAAATCTGATAGTCGTTAGAGTATCCCTCACTAATAGCATCCCCTATATCAATCAGCTGTATGATTTGATCTGGGGTGACTTTTGAGGCGGTGAGATGTTATAAAGAGGGCTGTGTTGTGAGTAAGAGGGAGCTGATCAGGGATCAGGCTCAGCATATGGTCCCTGGCGGATGTCTCCTGTTCTGGAAAAAAGGGGGAGGTGGGAAGGGAGGCAGCTGAGCCAAGCAGAGTTCCATACATCCCTCCACCCCACCACCACCCCGCCTCCCTCCAGCCACTAGGACTACACTTTGAAAAAAAGAAGCTATCTAGAACCTAAAAGGGTTCTTCGGCTGTCCACATTTGAGAACCGTTTGAAGAACGCTGTATGGTTCCAGGTAGAACACAGAGGGTTCTAAATGGTTCTAAAAAGGTTCTACATGTAACCAAAAAGGGTTCTCCTATGGGGACAGCCCAAGAAGCCCTTTGGAACCCTTTTTTCTAAGAGTGTTGGGAACCAGCCAATAATGTATACAAACCCTAGATGGCTGATGATATGTATTGGCCATTGAGAGGTTTTTGAAGCCACCGGTCGGCCATATTGGCACTCCCCC